>NC_056740.1:542013830-542251330 GCF_019279795.1 Protopterus annectens
CACCCTCCGATTGCACTGCAAAGGTATCAATTTGTCACTGTGCTTCCATACCCTGCATGGTTGGGACTACTGCTATACTAAATAGCTGCATGAGGTCTCTGCCCAAGAGGTTTACTGGGCATTTTGCAGAAACAATTTTGCTTTTTTGTGTCAATCCTGAAACTGGATCAGTTATTGCAATGTTATGGGAGAGAGGCTCCCGATACAGCTGGCAATTAGCTGCTTTGACCAGTATGTAATTAGGTGTCTCTGTGTTTTCTGGCAGTTCGGAGGGATGGATCAGGGTTTGTGATGCCCCTGAGTCACACAAGAATTTGACTTCCCTCCCTTCTACCAAGAGTGTAACTTCTGGTTTTGTGTCTGCTAAATAGAGCTCTAAGCTCAATAAAGCTAGGTCTAATATTTCATCTTCTTCATTGTCACTTACTTCCTGCAATTCCTCTACTCCCTCTATCACATTCTCATTTGTCCCTTCTTCGCTAGCCCCTTCTAGTGATTCCTGACTACCATATAGTCAGTCCTCACCCTCCTTGTCTTCCGTTGTTGCCTTCTTGTTTTTCTAGCAATCCCTTGCCAAATGTCCCTTTTTACCGCATTTAAAACATTCTCCCCTTTTCTTTCACCCTTCAAAGTCCTCTGATCGTTGATCAGATTGTTTGTTTCCCTGTGCATTTTTCTTGCCCTTTTTCCCGGACTGCACTACATAAACTTCTGCTCCATCTTCTACAGAAAATATTTGAGCTTTCTTTTTCTTTTTGCTATTAAAATGCCTTTCAGCATGCCTAGCATATTCAAATAATGATTGTAACCTGCTTGTACGATGATCTACCATGTGTTTTGTAATAAAACTGCTTATAGGTGCAATACTGCCCTTTAAAAATGCATTCTTTAACTGCTGTTCATATGGGGAATCTTGTGTTTGATCTTCAGGAACCTGCATTCCACAGTGGTTATTAAAACACTCTAATAGTCTGGCATAATACCAGTCAATAGTTTCACCTTCTTGTTGGATGCATTGATTAATGCAAGTACAGTCTGCCCTAGGTTTCCATTTTTCAGAGATGCGGTCTGTAAGACCTTTTACTCTGGTGTCTAATTATGCACTGCTATGTGGGAGGGGTCTTTGTGCAGCGTCACAGAGATTCCAGTTCCCACTAATCATATACTAATCTGGCCCTGCAATTTGTCTAACTACTTTTTCTACCTCTTCTCCATTCAAGTTATAACTCAGACTCATTCCTTGTAAATCTTCAGAGAATTTTCTAAAATTAACTTTTGCATGGGGGATTCCCTCAGTGGCTTTCCGGATGTCTTCCGGAGTCCAAGGTCTATACACTAAAATAGTTGGGTCCTGATTGTCCTGACCTGCCTGAGGGTTGGGTACTTCTATAAGTGGGCATATTTCTTCTCTTTCACGTATAGATCGTGAATTTTTAACCATTTGCCATAACTCAATGTCTTCATTTGAGTTACCTGCCTTTGTTCAAGACCTGGTCTCGATGGGATCTCTAATAAACGGTTTTATTTTCATAACGCCTCTTTCTTCAGTGACCACAGGATATCGTGGGGGTGGACTAACCTGTTCACTTGCTTCATATTCCGATAAGGGAGGCAGAGGTGCTGATGCTATTATTAAGTTATTGTCCTCCTTGTCTAAAAACATTGCTTTTGAATTTTTGTTCTTTTGTTCCCTATGGTTTACTTCCTCAATCCACCTGTGTGCCTGAGGAATTCCTAATTTACGTTGCTTTTTTACCCGACCTTTAGAATCGGTTTTGAGCTGTTTGACAAGTTTGATAAGTGAGGATTTTTCTAATTTTCCGTCGAATTCGTACTTATTAACCCATTTTGAATAATATTTAATATTGTCGGCACGCTGCGACTGCATGCATTTTGTGTCTTCTGTTAACAGCGGATTTTGGGGTCTTTTTGTGCAATTATTACCCATTTTGTTCTACCCTTTTATCGTTACATAACTTCTCTTAGTTTTTTAACGTGGTACCACGGATTTTGTTATAGTCTCTTCAGAATGACTGCCTACTTACTCTGTTTCTCCTGATCTATGACAAGACAGTATAATCTTTTTTGTCTCTGACTTGTAAGAAAAATACAGTCTAACAAAAACAATACACATCTAGTCCCTGATCTAAAACAGAAAACAGAAAAAAGTAGATTCACCTTACCTGAGCCTATGTGATTGATCACCAATTCACGAAGACCCGTCCTTCAGTTGCAGATCAGAAAGTGGCTGGCCTCTTTTGAACGACAATTCAGTCGGAGGACTTTTCAGATAAGAAGAACCGATTTGGTTTCTTCCCCATACGGTTTCAACCACCTGGCCCGTCTGATCTGAGGTGAAGAGAGTGTTCCGGTCCGAAAGACCAATCTGTCAAAGGAAAAAACTTCAAAGACCAATTCACGTTAGGTTCAAGCAAGGCACCCTTTATTACTTGCAGCAAGGAGAAAAAAGCATCTAAGCACAAGGTTTGTCTAAATGATTAACGACTAGTAGGTTATACTTATACAGTTCTCTTCCTGTCACATAGAAAATGTTACATTCTATTGCTGACGTAGTTAGACACAGCTTTCTGTATGTTCTACAGAAAATATTGCTAGACTTATTGCTGACCAAGTTAAAATATCTGTCATTCTGCAAAAACATTTTGAGAAAAACAACCTGGCCTTGGGTTTATGTCAGTCCATTTCAGCATTTCAATTCTTCTATTGTACTGTTCTAATACATGTGTTACATTTTACCTAGATTCAAGGTACATTTCTAGCTTTAGTACAAGTAATGCTGACTACGGTTTAAACTTACAAGCATCTATTGTTTTCTTTATCAATGGCTTCTAGCAGATGCATGTTTTCTCATGGCATAAGCAGAAATGAATTACTTCTTGTTATTTGCTGACATTAGCAGAAAATATAATGCTTCTTGTTAAGTTTCTAATGGCTGTGCAGATTCATGCAGTGTGAATGGAATAAATGTATTAACCCTTTTAAATCTCGAATACACTTAATGCACTAAGCATGCATATTACTATTACATATTTTTCTAACAGTTGTATATACAAAGTCTGACAAACATTGTCACGTAATTACAAAGCATTCCCTTAAATGAGATGAAAATGTAGCTAAAAGCTAAATATAATTCTGACATTTGTCAAATAAAATCACATCTAAATCCACCTTATTAGACCTTTATAATATATTAATACAATATAAAGAGGAAGTATAAAAACTCAAATTGGAAATTTATATTTAAAGATAAAATATAAATATTTTAGGCTTCTTTTTAAAACATTGTTATTAGATTACAGTTGAAAAGTGACATAGGTATACATACATTAATAGTAAAGAAAACAAACTATAGCAACATTTCTCATTGCTTACATACAGTATATTTTTTTAACAATCATTCACTCTAACATTACACAAATTCTCAATTCCTGACATCTCTTAAACCTCACTCACCCTACTGAACATTATTCTGCATGTACGTTCTCACATATTCCATTTATTTCTATGCAATTCCTTTCCTTTTCTAAAGATCTCGCATTTGGTTATTTTATCTCCTTTACAAAATTCAGCGCTTTAGTTAGATTTTGATTTCCATTTTCTAGTAACTGCTTTTTAGCAGCTAATAGCATTAAACTTAATAAGGCCTTACTTGCTATGTTCTGGCAAATCAGATCTTGTGTTCCAGATCAAAAGAATAATGTTGTTAGTTACAACCATTTGCTCCTCAAACATTTCTGACAAAGCACTTTGCAATGATTTTTTTTAAAATCTACCAACTCACTGCACTCCCAATCATACCTCTCAACGATACAGATTTTTGCGGAATGTCCAGCTTTTTACCTCATATTTTTGGTATGGTCTTCATAAAATTTTGGTTTTCTAGTAAATCACTGACAAAGCATTGAGAATTGAAGTCAGAAAATAATTACAGACATTTAAATTTCATGCTTCATTCTCTTCAGAAAATGTATGATGATGCAAAACCTGTTATTCTATCAACTTTCTATGTTTGTAAAATCAGTATTTAAAAATGTCCATATTTTTGGGCCTTTGTTCCCCCATTATTGGTTTTGTGAAGATTTCTTGTTCTAAGAAGTTGAGAGGTATGCTCTCAATAATCATGTTCTTACTTACCTCTCTTTCCCCCCATCACACCTCTAATATTTGCTGTCTACCTGAGGGAAACTTCTTTGAAGTCTGCCTTTGGTATAAAATAATTATGCAAACACTTCCAAACAAAAATCTGAAACCTTCTGCACCTTGTTTCATACTTGGGAGCCATACAGATGTCCCCCATTGTTCTTTTGTACTTTCCAGTCTCTCTTCCGATTGTTTAATAATTTCTTATAGCAATCATGCAATATTGTATATATCCCGCTAATTAGCCCTACTACAGCTACAAACTCTACTAGATCTGGTCTTTCATTTAACATTCTCCTATCCTTTTCTCTTTGCATTTTCTCCGATACTAATCCCTGGTAGCGAAGGCAGTGTCTAACTTGCAGTCCAAAATTCTCCTTGGCCTCATCCCCCTATATTACCTTCCCCTTAGTAATTTGCTTCCAGTACCTTGGCAATTTTACTGTTTTTTTCTCAGTAAACTTCAGCCCCCTCTTCCTATTCCCTATATCCTTACTTGCAGTCATCCCTATTGTCAAAATCTCCCTTCTCCATTCTTGTGTTGGTTTAGTTTCTAGAATACTTACTGCTTACTTAATGAATATAATATTTGTATGTTTGTTTTTATTCTCCTTAAGGACCTGCATCCAAAATCCCACTCTCAGTATTTCTCAGACTCCATGCCTGTTTCATCATCCTTCCTTTCCACTTTGTTTTCTAACCGCTGGCTATGGCGTGTGTTATGTATGTGAGCCTTAACTGCATTTATGGGGCGAATCAAAGTATCCCACTTATCTCTTGTCCTCTTTCCCTCCCAAATAAATTCCTTCAACTCTTTATTAATTATTGCCACAACTTCTATTCTATTTGATAAAAATTTGCTTGATCTGTGAAATAAACTCAAGGCACTAAATCATTTTCACTGCTTCCATCTTGCTATTATATCCATTAAGAGCTTCCAGTTTCACATTTTTTTATGTATTATCTTTTGTTTATTTTTTTTCTCACATATCCTTAGCTGCCATAACATAATCTGTTTTAATCCATATAACTAAATGCTTCATCTTATCATGTCCCCATAAATATGGGCATTGCTGAACAAATATATATAAGGGTACATAGTTTACTGCTATAGCATTTGTTTTATTTTCATTAAGTTTATATCCTGAAAAGACTTGAAACAGTTTCAAAATGTTTTACAACACTTAAATGTCCTTTTCTGGATTTTTCAGGCAGTAGCATAGATAGGGCTGGGCAAGAGGGGCAACTGTCCTGGGTGCAAAGTGTTAGGGGTAGGGGTATAATCAGCTGTTCCAGATTTCTCTTTTATTCAATACTGGCTTTTAAAAGCTGGTATTGCATTTGCAGTCAAACCTGAGCACTATAGTGCTCTCTGTGTGGTCCAAACTTTAGCAACTGCTTGCTACATTGTAGCAAGTACTTTGCTACAGTTTAAAAGTAAAACAAAAAATCTCTTTTTAACTAAAATTTGAGCTCTGTACCACTCCATCCAGGCAGAGTATAAACTATAGCAAATGTATTAAGTTGCTGGGCTTTATGGCAGGCACACACTGACTACAAGTTGCACATACAGCCCTCCTATTGTTAACATTGGTCCCTGGCATGGGGTAGAGTAGGCCAGATCATCCCACTTATCACCAGCAAATACCCATGCCCATTTAAACAACAAGACCAGATCACCAAAGTCTATACAACTCTTTCCCCATAGGACAGCATCTAGAGTCTGTGCAACTGCCCACATCTCCTTCTTGGGTGCATTTGTGATGGAAAAGCTCAATATGTTTTTTTTTTCAGAGGTGGGAGGAATACCACAGAGACACAGGGAGAACATGCAAACTCCAAACAGGCATTGGCTGGAGGTTAGGAGTGAACCTTGTACATGAGAGGTGAAGACCTTACCCATTATGACAACTGGTCTTTTATATATTGGTAAGTATATAAGGATGCTTTGCTGATGCACTGTGAGTCATGTGGCATGTAGTTCAGCTTTCAGCAAAGTCTTTAAGCTCTTGGGCTGAATATTATTATTGATGGCTAATTATCTGTAACTCTCATAAACATTTTTCCAAGTATAGGTTAAATTTCTTTACCTGCAAACCAGACTAAGAACTTTTCATGTTTTTCTGGATGTAGTTGAGGTGAGTTTTGCTTGGCAACCTTGAAACAAATGCAATGAACCTTTCTGAACCATCCCGGAAATGTGCAATAAGCACTGTCTAGGTGACAAGGGAAAGCATCTCATGACAAACAAATAGGCAAAGATCAATTAAAGTGGGTACATATCTCATCCAATGTGATCATTTTTTATATGTCCTTAAGGCATACTCAGAGTATCCAATTCATTTATCTTTATGTCATCATTCGAAACATTGAAAACAATTACTTCATTTTTGCTTTCTCCAGGTGCCCCTCATGAATAGTATCTGGTACTCCTTTTTTAATGGCAAAGTCAACATCCTTTTATGATTAATCAATACACCTGTGGCATACATACCCCCAGTGGATGCAGAGCTGCATCATGATCAGATGGATCTATAGGCAGGGTAATGGACCAGTCCCCCACAGCAGCCATTCCCATGTGTCCCATTGCTTGTCTGTCTCTCCCCAGTTATCATTACCACTCTTCAAACCTCTCAGTGTGCATTCTGTTTTCTTCTTTACTTTTACAATGGTTACAGTGATTTAGAGTAAAAAAGATTTATATCAAATTTTATTACACAAACACTGATGGTCATTTGCTAAAGAAAACAAAGCTGTTTCACACTGAAAACAAACTTAGCATGAACAACAATAAACTTCTCTTCCCTTGAAACTCATATATATTGCAAATGCATCTTTCCAGTGGTGGATTAAGAGTACTTTGGGCATGGGATGTTTTTAAATCATGGACCCCCTGTACACACTTTCTTGATTGTTTTCAATTATATTTCTTGATTAATACAGCAACATTTTTATAATACATTTTAAATCTGTAGTTTTGAACATTTTTTCAGGTAAGAAGTGAAATAAAACACATGAACCAAGAATGACAAAAGTACCCATTTCAGAACATTTCAATCACAAAAGGCTACTCAGACTGTTGTCATTGTAATCCACTAATATTCATACTCAGTTATGGCAACTTTATCAACTATGTACATATCACATGTCTGATTGTGATAAAAATGCCACCGTAAAATATTCCAGTTTGTGTTTCACAAATGCACACAAGTCTTGCAAAGACAGACTAATGACTTTAATTTATCAACTCAGCAGGGTCAGTCCTTTTTATCCACAGACATCCCAAAACCCAAAAATTATAGCTACATTATTGACTGCATCCTTCTCAGATGTCTGTATTAAACAATAATAACAATAATAATGACTAAAGTAACATGTTTCAAATTTGTTTCACACAAACACACAGTAGCCAAAGTATTCTGACTTAACTCACACACGAAGACACACACTCTAGTCCTGCAAAGTCAGATTAAAGACTATTTGATGATAAGTATATATAATGTACTTTATCCAAAGAGATCCCCCACCCCCATCAGCAGTTATAACTACTTTGTTGATTGTGTTCATAGGTTCATAGGTGTCTACTAGGCTAATGGCCCTGGAGCCTTTACAAGCCTAGCCCATAGATGTGCCCTGGCATTGTGCTGCCCGATGTTAGTTCCCAGTGCTTCTATCAAGTAGAGCCACTGAAGGGATCCCTGGGGTGTACTTACTATTTCCCTTCCACTCATCAAGATTTCTCTTCAAGAGGGCCAGCAAGGTGTATGGGAAGTCTATTCCAGAGCATGGGCAGTCTCTGGGTTATGAACCTGTCCCTCCAGCATGTTCTGTTGATTGTGGTAATGAGGTTGAGGTCTCTGGAGTGTGTGGTATGGAGGAACTGGGATTTCTTTAGATGTATCATTTCTAACAAAGCTAGTCAGACATGGCTTTGTGCGTCAACAGAGATCACCTCTTAGTAAATGATATGAGACAGAGAATAGTTGGAGTTTTTTGAGTCTGTCCATGTACGACATGTGTTTAAGACCTAGGATCCTCTTTGTGAGGTACTTTTGTGGCCTTTCCAGCTGTTGCATGTGTCTAGTGAGATACATGCCAAATGGGGAATTATACTCGATGATTGGCCTAATGAGGGAAGAGTAGAGAGAGATGGTGACCTCTTTCTTCCTGGATGCAAAACCCTTGATAATGAGATGTGCCACACAGAAGGACTTTCTGACCACAGCTCAATGTGGTGATCAAACGAGAGGTTGCTGTCAACCTGTGTCCCCAGATCTCTTATAATGCCTTCAGTGTTCAGTGGCTCCCATCAATGTGGTAATTAGTGAGAACTGAGTTTTTCCCAAAGGAGATGATGACGCATTTTTTGGCATTAAGCTTAAGGCTATGATTTTGACACCAGTCATTGATCTCAGTGAGGCCTTTCTGTAGGATGTCTACATCACTTTGGAGTTAATAATGGCTCCCAGCTGGCAGTCATCTGTGAACTTGGTCAGCCAGAGTCCCTCTGTGTTGGCCTGTACTTCTGAGAAGTAGATACCAAACAGGAGAGGACCCAGGACCGATCCCTGTGAGACTCCACTCATGACTGGTCAGCAGTCTGACTTGGAGTCCACTACTTTCACACTGTGGCTTCTATCTGTGAGCCAGTTTGCAACCCACCTAATGATATAGGAGTTGATGCATAGTTTGGTGAGTTTATCAATAATTCCTGAGTGGGGAATGGTATTAAAGGCCTTGGCCAGATTGAGGTAGGCTGTATGAACTGCCTTGCCATCATCCACAGCTCTGGTGACTGACTCAAAAAAGTCAACCAGGTTGAGCAGGCATGATCTACCTTTCACAAAACCAAATTGCATGTTATCTAGAGTTTGGAGATTCCCTATATTCTTGTTAATTAGGTCCATGATGATGCACTCCATAGCCTTACATATCAGAATTGTCAGGCTAATGGGGTGATAATTCCCAGGGTCTGTAGTCACTCCCCCTTTATGGAGAGGGATGACTGTAGCAGTGCACCATTCAGTAGGGACAAAGCCTGAGGTGAGGCTGTGATTGAACAGGGCACACAGATGTGGTGCCAGTTCACTTCGTAGTTCATGTAGAACACATCCCGTGATATTGTCGAGTTCCATGGAAGATGTATTCTTGGCCTTGGACAATGCAGCTTTAACCTGTGCTGCAGTAATGTTGGGTGGCTGGCTGGCATTCCTCCGGTATTGTGACTGGTCCTTTGGGGGGGAGAGAGGGGTAAAGTTGTCACTGAGTCTGTTGGCCAGTATGTTGGTAATATCTGTTGGCTCAGTATAGGAAGTGCCATTGTGCAGTAACACAGAGCAAACCTGGGTATTTGCCATGGAGATTTTTGATATAACTATAAGAAGGCTTTGTGGTTGTTTTTAGTGTTTGTCGCACTTTTGCCTTCATAGCTGGCTTTAGAGGTTTTGATGAGGGATCTCAACTTTTTGTTGAGGCTAATAAGGGAGTTTTTCCAATCTTGGGACTTCACCTTTTTCTGCAACAGTTTCTTCCTTCTGTTGCTGAGTTTATAAATGGCAGGCAACCACCAGATTCGCTTCCATTTTTTGGAGAAGAGCATCTTGGTTCTGTTGGGTATGGCTAGTTCCATGCATTCTTGTATGTGTTCGTACAATGCATTGGTGTATGATTCGCAGTCATGCATCTATTTTCCATTGACATGGGTGCCGTGAAGTTAGCCACCTTTATTTTTAGGAGCCCAAAGTCAGCTTTGGAGATGTTTTTCATGGTGGTTACCTTTGCGGGGGGTGTGGGTGACGTGGATTTCCATGGTGATTAGTTTGTGGTCAGATCCAACCAGGGAGGAATTGACTATTGGTGTACAGCAATGGTTACCCATGTTAATAATAACCAGGTCAAGGATGTTGCTTCCTCTAGTGGGGGTAAGAATGAGCTGGTCCAGGGCATTGGAACTGATGAATTCCAGGAAGCATTGGGCCAGTGTATTGGTGCATGAGTAGTTTTCCTAGTTGATGGAGGATTAGTTGAAGTCACCTATTATGAGGGTGTTGGGTTGGACCCTAATAGTTTCCAGGGTGCTTAGGAATGTGGAGTGAGAGTCTTGGGACATGGTTGGGAACCTATAGCAGGCTACAACCTGAATTTCCACCTTACCCAATGTTAGTTGTACCTGAAGTATCTCAGATGCATTATGCTGAGCTACTAGGAGGTGTGCATATCCTTATTGAATATGGAGACACCACTGCCTTTGGAGCTTTGGTCCATGTTCTGGGGATGAATAGTGAGGAATGAGTTATAGCCTGGTAGCGCAGGGGTACTTTCTGCTGTTTTAGACCAGGTCTCCATTATAGCACAGCTGTCGATGTTCTCCATTTTGGGGAGTGCTTCGAACAAGTGTATCTTAAGATTCAGACTTCTAGCGTTGAGTAGCATGACCCTCAGATTGCATTTATTATAGCTATTACAGTGGTAATTTGGTCTTTGGAACATCACCTAAAAAGGCACTATAGGGGTGGCAAGAGCCTTAGCCGGTATCCGAAAACCCAGGGATGACAGGTGCAAGCCATCTCTGGCAAAGCATCGAGGTCTGTCAGTCATGTCATCCCAAGCAGACAAATACTGGATACCCTTAGAATGACACCAGAAACTTAGCCAATTGTCGAAGTCAATCATTTTCTGCTTCTACTGCGGTATCATTCTGGGCAATGGTAGGATGCTGCTCAGAGCTAGGGTCATACCTGCCTGAGCCACATAATCCGAGAGCTCCTCCATGTCTCTTTTCATGTAGTTCAGGGAGGTGCATCTCAAGTCATTCACACCCACATGGACAGTGACAGAGTCATACTTGTTGTGGAATGACCTGAGAGCGTGTGTTATGTGTCAGACTCAGATAGACAGCTGATTATTACCTTCTCCTTATTCAACCTAATGAGTGGGACATCAGTGTGCCTCACTATCAAGTCACCTATGATTAGTGTATTGGGCAAGCTGTTTTAGCCTTAGGGGCTTAGGTTGAGTGGCACACTGTGTAGGTGAGCTATGTGTCTTTTGGTTTGTACTGTGTTGTGGTGGTCAAGTGCGTTTCTGCCTTGGAGGTCTCTGCTGTTTGGGTAGATTTCTATTGAGAGCCTCCATGAAGGTGGGTGTGCGGTTTGTGTTTTTATGTGAGAACTGTGATGGTGAGTGTTCTGTAGGGCTATGTGTTGCATGTGGTGTGGTGCAGGTGTTGACCTTCTCCTCTTGACTTGCTATGCTGGTCTTGGCTTGAGAGTTCATGGCTTCCAATTTGAATATATAAGTGCATCTCTCACAATTTTGAGTGTTGGGAGGTAAGAGGAGAGGGATGTCTGTGTACATGAGGCAGTTGCCACACAGCCTCAGAATGCTGAAGTTTACTAGGTTAATAGGAGAAAGCACATGGAACTCACCTTTAGACATGCCAGGAGAGATGGTCATTATTACTAAGTACTGGAGCTGTTTCTTTATATATTCCTTTTACAGGAAAAATGTCACTCAAGGTGTCTTTGCACAGAGCACTGCCAAACACTTGAGGGGAAACTAATAAACAGACCCTGAAACTTTAAGGGTGAAGTATTTAGGCAGATATTCTGAAATTAGAAAGAAATCAAGCAGTACTTACTGAAAAATAAAGTTATGAAGAAATAAATTACATGTACTTCCTTGGTAGCTGTGAAGAAATTAGACCTTGCTATTTGTGCTAGCATGTCTGGTTGAGTTTTTGCACATAATTTCAGACTGACCTGTGTATTGTATGCTGGCATGCCTAGCTATGATATTGTAAATAAGTTCTTACATTTTGATTTACGATCTGTTTGAACAGAATATTTTAAAGACTTGAATAGTGTACTTTTACATTTTTAACTGCGGATGTTTGTGAAGACAGATGCTAAAGGCAAACTGTTTCAGATTTAGCCGATCAGCAGATGATGTCATTGGAATGTTGACAGTTGCTATGTGTTACTGTCAGAAGCTGAAAGACAGGAAAGAACTTTCAGAAAACTGCTGCTGATTGAATTTAAAAATATGAAATGGAAAGTAGAACTGGAACAGTTGACAGGCTAGTCTATAAAAGAGCCTACAGTTGTCAGTAGTCAGTTACAGTTGTCAGCTGAACTGTGCAGGGGATACCAAAAAAGGACTCACCAAGAACTGTAAGCCTGCCTTTGCTCTGTTGTGGTAATTTAGTTTAGATCAGGGACAGTATTCTTTAGTTAGCTGGGAAATTATAATTAATCAGTTAGTCCAGTTAGAGTTTTTATGAATGTTGGATCTCTATCCTACAGTATTTATTTCATTTTCCTGGTGATTGAGCTCTGTTGGGAATTACTGTTTTATATTTTTAATCATTTTTCTCAATATTTGATATTTTGTATTAACTTACCCTGTGGCTGGACAATCAGTGTTTTTTTTAGTGATTTGAGAGTGGTTATACTTCCCTTGATAACTTCACGGGTCACTCCAAAAGCCTGGCTGCTTAGATCATTTTCTACTATTTGTTTTAATATTAATTTTCATAATTGGACACCCCCTTTAGAAGGGCATGAAGACACTCTGATTGGTGGCAGCATTACTATATTATTTTGGGGAAGGGACAGAGCTGAAAATCTGTGTCAGGCTTTTCCAGAAGTGTTTGGATGTGTGAGATTTAATTTATTCAAGTGTGAACATATCAGAGGTCTTAAACTGGGACACATTGCTGTGTAATAATGAATTATATTTGGGGTGGACAGAAGAATACAGTCCAGTCCCAGGCTATACAGTATGTTTCTGTTGTGCTGTTAGGGGAAAATTATGGAATATCACTCCTGTTTAAGTGATGGTCTCACATTGGAGTCAGTAGTGAAGACTTGAAGCTCCTTAGTTACTGACCCTGGATAGTCTAGGACGTCACATTATTTTGTGGCAGTTCAGTGGGATATTATCTGGATGTCATATTAGTTGGTGGCAGTTTGGTGGGATATTAACTGGACATCATATTAATTGTTGCTAGTGGTGTGGGATTTTTTAATTGGACATCAGTTCCCTGTGGATAGTTGTCATTAAGGTGTGCACTCTCGACAGGCACAAAGTAAACATACATAATCTCAATTCACCACAGTTTTATTTATTTTTGTTTTGTCAGGGACAGCAGGCAAAATTGTCAGCAGAAGAGTATAGAAAGTTGACAAAGAACCAGTTGGCCAAGGAGTGTGAATGCAGAGCAATGGTGCATGCTGATCTAACTAAGGAAGCAATGATCTCAGCATTAGTTGCAGCTTCAGCTCAGACCAACCATTTGGAGGATATCTAGTCTGGTATTGGGGATGTGCAGACTGCCAAGGCAGGACAGTCCACCTTTTCTTTGGAGGACCAGAAAATCCATCTGGAGTTAGAGAGACTATGCCTGGAGGCCAAATATCTTGAAATGGAATCAGCACAGAGACTGTATTTGGAGGCCAAAAACTGGAGGCAGAAGAAATGGAGAAGCAGTGCCAATATGAACTGGAGGCCAAGGAGACAATGTGATGTCTGGAGGCTGAGGAGAAACAGTGTCAACATGAGTTGAAAGCCCATGGATTGGAGGCCAAATGTTATCAAATGGAATCAATAGAGAAACTGAGTTATTTAGAAGCTGAGGAACAATGAGAGACAGCGCCGGCATGAAGTGGAGCTTTTTATCTTTTGAGAGGCTCTTGGAGGTAATGGGCATGGGATTAACTGGACCCCAGAAGCTGTAAAGGTCAGTAAACTTTTTCCTCAATACAGGGATGGAGATGACTTTGGTAGTTTTATTCACATATTTGAGGTGGTATGTAGACAGTATGATGTTGACTGTGAACTCTGGGTTCGGCTGCTGACTCCCTTACTCCATGGTAAAGCTGTTCAGGCTATGTCAAAATTGTCTGATGTAAATTGTTTGAATTATGTTAAAGTTAAAAACTGTCTTCTAGATTGTTTTAAGCTAACACCTGAAGCTTACAGAAAACAGTTTTGTAAACACAGACACAAGGCAGATGAAAGTGTATGTGATTATATTGTTGATTTAAGTACTTACTTTCACAGATGGGTGAGTGGGTGTCAGGTCACCACTTTTGAGGGATTGGCAGACCTTTTGCTGCGGGAACAAGCCCTCAGTACTTTGCCTGATGACATGAGAATCTGGTTAGCAGACAGACCACGTAACTCTGTGGAGGAGTTGGGGAAAAAAGGGGATCTTTACTTAGCAAGCAGACCACCATTGCATAAGAAAGGGATACCCAGTGCTGTACATGGACATAAGGGAACCCATGGGGGGCAGTCTAAACCACTCTAACAGGGTACACCAGTAACTGGGGAAACTACTAGTCCAAGTACATGGTTAGGAATTCGATATTTCATGTGAAACCAGAGGGGCCACATAGCAGTCAAATGTCCATCAAGGCAAGGTGAGAAACTGAAGCTGAGGGAGCCAGCAAGTGGGTATGACAAAATGCCATTGGTAAGTTGTTTGAGAACAACAGGGGTACCAATCTATCATCAAACTTTATATCCTATCTTAGTATATGGTAAGCAGGTTACTGTTAAGAGAGACACAGCTTCAGATATAACCATTGTAAGGCCTGCAGTGGTTATAGAGAGTAGTACTTGCTTGGACAGTCCACTCCAGTTAGAGCTTTGGGAGGGACCCCATTCCAAATATCTTTGGTTAGGGTTCATCTTGACTGGGGGGGGTGGAAGAGGAAGCAAGCAGGTAGGTGTGTTTGAGGATATTCCTGTAGATTTCCTGATAGGAAATGACTTTGATGATGCAGTACTGTGTGGGCATGCAGTGACATAGAGTCAAGCTTGGAGATAGGCATGTAGATCTGGTAGCCTGGAGGAGACCTAGACAGATCTCATACATGAACCTGGGGCTGGTGTTGTGGTGTTTTCAGAGAAGGAGCTATCCTGTAGCAGTAAGTCTGAAAGTGAGCCACAGCTGCTGGGAGGTACTGATGTTCCCTTGGACACAGTGACTGCAAGGATGGAGGGGAGTGATAATACCCAGAGTGACAGTGGGGCACAGCTGTCGGAATTTACTAGGCTTCTTGTGGAAGGGGATCTTGGGAGGATCTCAAATGTAGAGTTGAGACAGGCTCAACTTACGGACCTTACATTACAAAGGTTGAGGGAGATAGCTAAGGAATCACCTGAAGTTCAAGGAAGAGGGAAGTCTGCATACAGGAAAAAGGTTTGTTGTATAAAGGATGGACTCCTGGAGGTGGGATAGAAGGCAAGGTAGTATGGCAGTTGGTAGAGCCTAAAGCCTACTGTCTGCCACTTCCAACTATAGTCCCTAATATTCCTTGTGCAGGTGATATTGTGTCAGAGAAGGAAAATTTACTGTATAGAAAGTTGACTCCTGAGGGAGAGCTGGAAGCTGAGGTAGTGTGGCAGTTGGTAGAGCCTAGAGCCTACCATTTGCCACTTCTAGTTATGGTACCTAATATTCCTTTTGCAGGTGATATTGATGTACAAAATTTGGAAAGTGCTTTGCTAGAAATTGTCAGCAGGGTAGGTTCTCCAAGAGAGATACTGACTGACCAAGGTGCCAACTTCGTGTCAGACCTGCTGACTTGTTTGTAAAAGTGTTGTGGGGTGAAACATTTAAAGAATGCCCTTTACTATCCCCAAACTAATGGTCTTGTGGAGAGATTACAGTCTACATTATAGACTATACTATGGACATTTGCAGACCATTTTAAAAGGGCAAAGTTAACCATTAAGTGTCATATGGGTATGGGAGAGGTCACTTACTTAGGACACAGGGTGGGGAGTGGTAAGATTAGACCAGAACTTGTCAAAATGGAAGCTATTCAAGTGTGGCCAGTTCCTGTTACTAAAGAGCAAGTGAGAGCATTTTTAGGATCAGCAGGGTACTGTGGAAAATCTGTACCCAGTTGTGTAGTGTGAATCACAGATGGTGAACAGGCATTACAAAAACTTAAGGAGATTTTGGGAGGAATCCCTGTGTTGGGCAGCCTAGATTATAGTGAAGAGTTTGTTGTTCAAGTAGATGCTTCGGATTGTGGAGTGGTGGCTGTGCTCAGTCAAGGTGCCTCAGAAAGAGAAGAATGCTGTGGTGGGGGTTAATAATATACTGCAAATGGATTGCCCAGGAGAGGAGTGAGTTGATATTCCCAAACAGACCCATTTTTCTCAAGCATCATTTTTCGAGGGTCACTTGAAAACTGTGCTTGAGTCATAGGGGGGAGAAATGTGAAGAAGTTAGACACTGTTATATGTGCTAGCATGTCTGGCTGAGTGAGTTTTTGTACATAATTTCAGATTGACTTGAGCATTGCATGCCAGCATGATTAACTATGATATTATAAATAAGTTCTTACATTTTGATTTACGATCTGTTTTAACAGAACATTTTAAAGATTTGAACAGTGTCTTTTTACCTTTCTAACTGCGCATGTTTTTGAAGAGAGATTCTAAAGGCAAACTGTCCCAGCTTCACTGATCAACAGATGATGTCATCAGAGTGTTGACATTTGCTATGTGTTACTGTCAGAAGCTGAAAGACAGGAAGGAACTTTTAGAAAACAGCTGTTGGTTGAATTTAAAAATATGAAATGAAAATTAGAACTGGAACAGCTGGCAGTTAGGCTAGTCTATAAAAGAGCCTACAGTTGTCAGTAGTCAGTTACAGTTGTCAGTTGAACTGTGCAGGAGATACACAAAAATGGACTCACCAAGAACTGTAAGCCTGACTTTGCTCTGTTGTAGTAATTTAGTTTAGATCAGAGACAGTATTCTTTAGTTACTTAGGAAATTATGACTAATTAGCTAGATCAGTTAGAGTTTTTCTAAATGTTGGATCTCTATCCTACAGCATTTATTTCATTTTTCTGGTGATTGAGCTCTATTTGTTTATTGGGAATTACTGTTTTATATTTCTTATCATTTTGCTCAATATTAAATAATTTTTTTATTAACTTACATTGTGGCTGTACAATCAGTGTTTTTGTTTAGTGATTTGAGAATGCTTATACTTGTATTGATAACTTCCTGGGCCACTCCAAAAGCCTTACTGCTTAGGTCAATTGCTATTATTTGTTTTAATATTTAATTTTCATAATTGGACACTCCTTTAGAAGAGCATGAAGACACTCTGATTGGTGGCAGCATTACCATATTATTTTGGGGAAGGGACATAGCTGGAAATCTGTGTCAGGCTTTCCCAGAAGTGTTTGGATGTGTGAGATTTAATTTAAGTGTGAGTGTATCAGAGGTCTTAAACTGGGACACATTGCTTTGGAGTGTGAAATAAGCAGTTATATTTGGGGTGGACAGAATAATACAGTCCAGTCCCCAGGCTATAGAGCATGTTCCAGTTGTGCTCTTATGGGAAAATTATGGAATATTACTCCTGTTTAAGTGGCAGTCTCACACTGGAGTCAGTAGTGAGGATTGAAGCTCCTTAGTTACTGACCTAGGATAGTAAGGGACATCAAATTATTTGGTGGCAGCTCAGTGGGATATTATCTAGACATCACATTAATTGGTGGCAATTTGGTGGGATATTAACAGGACATCACAATAGCCTTGGATGAACTACATGAAACTGTATAAAGATCACTAGCCTCACACCATAAGATCCAGCCTTGTATAGCACAGTTTAAATATTATTTATTTATTGACATTTGATTATAGAATAAATATTATAATTGTATTAATATAATAAATAATACTATATTAATACAATAAAATGCATATTACATTATATTAATATTATAATTAGTTATTTTAATATTATAAATCTCTCTCTCTTTCTCTTGTGTCCTCTCAGTGCCACTTGGTACATTGGACAGTGAGCACTTTTCAAGCACTCATTGTTTTAGTAGCAGCTACATTTTTTACAGGGTCGGGTTGCTGGCCCTGTGCCCAACCCTCCTCAGAGGGCACACTCACACACACTTACACCTAGGGTTAATTTAGAGTATCCAATCCACCTACAGTATGTCCTTGGAATGTGGGAGAAAACTGGATCATATGGGGAAACCCACACAAACACAGGGAGGACACGCAGACCCTGCATAGAAGGCACCCCAGCCAAGAATCGAACTGGAGAACCTCTTACTGTGAGGTGACAATGCTAACCACTGCACCACTGTGCCACCCCCATTTTATAAATATCATAAAATTATAAATGGAAGAGTATTTATGACAGTAAAAGAAATATTAATCACCTGATAATATATGATAAGTCAATATGCACAATCTCTGTAGAAGTAAAAGTCATCTACATAATTCCACATTAGAGAGAACTATTACTAATGTAGAGGTTGCTTTTGGCAAGCAGCTTTGCATTTGATTACTTCATCTACAAATGCATTGCATGCTGCCCTTAAAAAATGCCTATGTTGCATTAAAATATGGTGGGGTGGTGATATTACAATAACATTTCCTGAACTGGATCAGCTATCCAATAGGGAATGGCAGGCAAATGACAACGGTTTCATAGTTACTAGGCATGCAGTTTTGGAGACCATTAAGGAGCCTAGCCTGAATTCCCATTTTTTTTCAGAGGCACTAGCTGGTAAGTGACTTGTTAAATGCCATATCACAAGTAAAAAAGGCAAGTGGAAATATTCAAATCCTGCATCCTTGCCACAGGAAGCAGCTAATTAACAAGTTGCAGCTTTAGTCCTCTGTGCTAACCGTCAGACTAACATTTTTAAGTAAGTGCAGAAATCCTTTACAGTTTCATCTTGTAGAGAAGACTGTATCACAATAAGATGCACAATAAGATGCAGCAATGACTGCATAAGGGATGCTGAAGATCAGACAGGTCCGATTATCACTCCAAATAATGCAGACTCTATGATCTGAGAAATGTTAACCACTTTGCAATTGCTGGAGGCTGTAAAGAAGGTACTGCAAAAATATATTACTAAAATGCAACATGTTTATACTTTATTACACAAACCAGGCCTATTAATGAATTAGTTCATTATTTAGTACAATAAATAAAACAAAACAGTTCTAAATAATATAAATGCTGCAGCAGCTTTTGTTGAAACACCACCAACTATTACAAAAATCAGAAATATTACTGCATATAATATACTGTTTTTGTGGTGGGTTACATGCTTGCAAAGCATCTACATGTCAATTTTGACCTCCTTATGTATTATCTGTCATTGAGAATAGCTACCCCCTGTGACATTACTCAGTAAAGGTCTGACCTACTTAAATGACTAATAATGCTGTATTGTTGCAGCACACACCAACAGAACTGAATTGTGGACAAATGGGGCCTCATGCTGAGTAATGAATCAGGCTTTTGCTAGCCATGCCAATTACTTGGCTGTCTCTCCCAAGTTACCATAAGCACTGTCCAAACCCATCAGTGTACATAGTATTTTCCTCTTTACTTTTACAGTTATCGAAAAGATTTGGATTTCATTTAAAATTTTATTTCAAATTTTACAGAAAAAACACTGGCAGACAATTTCTAAACAAAAAAAAATTGAAAACAGACTAAGCATGAGAAACTGTAAACATCTCTTTCCTTGAAACTCACTTTTAGTGAAAATGCATCTGGAAACCAATTAAACTACAAGGCACATGCTGGCATTCACAGTGAAATAGTACACAGTGAAGTACTGATTACTGCCTATGTGAAGGGTACAGGGATTCAAAAGACAAATGTACAATGCATTTTCTAACAGCCTGGGAGTACCCACTGGACACAAATATCCCTTTTCAAGAGCAGCCCAGGAGATCTGTATGGTAAAGTAACATGGCAGACAATTGAAGGCTGAGGGAATCAAACCAAGTACAACAGGAAGCAGTTCTTTAATTACTCATCTGTACTAACTGGTAGACAAACTATTGTTACCAAATAGTGCATATCACACTTGTGTGCCTGCAAAAAATGAACTAAATTAAAAATGCATTAAGTTAAAATATTAACATTAAGCTCATAGACTTCCGGCTGTCCAGTTTATTTGCAACTAAATAATAAACACAATGTCAACATTAAGGAAAGCAAGGAACACGGCTTGCATGAAGATGCTCCTGTTTAATGTAATCAGTTTCCTTCCTTTACAACATAGCAACTCTGATTCATAGTTAGCTACTAAGCTTGTAGTCCAGAGGTACCATCAGGGAGTCAAGCCCAAATTTCCAGTTGCACCAGGGCATCGTCTGGTTAGACGACTTGTTCAAGAACAGGGCATACATACGAGGCAAAAAAGAGATGTTCAGCAAAACCTGAGACAGACAGGAACAGACAACTCTAAAAACAGTTAACAGACAGCAAATTTTGCATCAACATGTATTTTGTGAACCACAATAACTGTGAAACTCTGTTGACTGATATTGACTGACTGTAATCCAGAGTGATTTTCCAAAGAAAATAATAATAATAATAATAATAATAATAATAATAATAACAGGGGTCTGGCAGTTGGAACAAGACTCTTGCCTCCATCCAGCTTAACTAAGTGGGGCATTTTACACACACACACACACACACACACACACACACACACACACACACACACACACACACACACACACACACACACACACACGCACACTCATTAAAGCATCTATACTCTCACTTGCAAGCAAAAAAAGAGAACCCGCCTGTTAACTAATGAACATGCCACTCAAATCACATGTTCACTAATTCCTAATTCCTGGAGATATTATTTGCTTTGTGTGCCAGTTCCAGGTTCTTTGGATCAAAGCATCAGCCAGTGAGACTGGAGCTAGTATGCACGGCAGGCAATAAGAGATGAGAAGCAGAAAAAAAAAGTTGGGTAGTAGTGTTTTTAAATTAATGTTGTCTGGCTGGACCTCCACACAAGCCACAGACCCTAGGCAGCTGCCTAGGCCACCTTGTACTGGATCTAACACTGATGAAAGATTGGGTAGAAATGTGTAATAGCATTTTAAAAGTCTTAAGGGGAAAGACCCCAAAAGTACCTCACCAAGAGGATCAAAGGGCTCAAACAGATGCCATATGCTGCCCGGTTAAAGAAACTCCAGCTCTACTCAGTGGCATACCGCCTGCTCAGAGGTGATCTGTGCCTGACGTATAAAGCCATGTCCAACCCGGAATTAATGGACATGCTGCACCTCAGAAAATCAAAATCCCATCGAGCTACGCACTCGAGAGACTTGAACCTCAGCACTGAAATAAATAGGACATGCTGGAGGGACAGATTCATAACCCAGAGGCTCCCTTCACTCTGGAATAAAATCCCAGTCCACGTTAGGCAGAGTCCCTCACTGACTCTCTTCAAGAGGAATCTTGATATGAGTGGATGGGAGATCGTAGGTTTACCCCGGGTATCACTTCTGTGTCACAGTTAGACAGGGGCACAGTATACTAACCTCGAAAAAGGGCATAGCAAAATTAATTTAAAATGGCTGGCGAAAGCCAAACACACTCTGGCTAGGCTTATAAATGCCCTAGGGCAGATAGCCTAGCATGAACCTATGAACTCGGTTTTGTCACATTCCAAGACCTTGGTGCCTTTAGCACAGCTTCCATATTATGTTGTGATTTATATTATACATTCATGTCAATTATGTTTTTGCAATATGAAACTTCATCTTGGAAAAATTCACTCATCTTCAGGGATACTCCTGTACCCACTTCCATTTGAAAGATCATGTACAAAAGTATAAAGCAATGTAGCATCTGCATTCTATTTGTTATTTTGTATAGTTTCTTGGTGGCTAGGGGCTGCTTTTGTTCTATTTTTAAAGTAATGATTTTATGTGAAATACACTTTAAAAAACAAGACTGTCATATCCAATGTTTTACCATTTCTGCTGTATGGCTGCGAAGGGCCTGGTTTAATGATATAATATAGGGGGCAGAATATTTCATCTCTCAGGTTCTGCAGTATATATCAAATAACATATCTATTATAGTAATATACAACTTGCAAATGTATGAAGTGATACCCGATAGTCAAGCAGACATACCAGTTTAGCTATTATAACAAGGTATTCATTCATTCATTCATTTTCTTTTACTGCTGTTTCATGTTTTGTCTTGTCAATGGAAATGTGAATAAAATGTGTGAAAAAATAAAACAGTAACATAAACTTAACGTTTAAATAACTAACATTTAATGAATAACTCAACTTTTTATTCATTTGTCAACTGGGTAAGCCCACTGGACATGTATCCTATTTCAGGGGAGACTTGGGAATTCTGTCTGGTTAATTGACTTGCTCAGAGTCACATAGCAAACCAGTGGAGGTAGAAGCAATCAGACCCTGCACATTTGGTTATTATAAGCAGCTCATTAACAATTGAAGGCCTTAATCCTCTCTGCTAACTGCCATATCACATCCTCGAACTGCTAACCCTGATGATATGGGTCACAGGAGGCATGTGAGCCGCATTCCACAAACTGAAACAAAGTAACAATTTCTGCCATGTGAGCTGCATTCCACAAACTGAAACAAAATAACCATTTCTGCCTTTAATCTTTAAATATTAGAAATTCCAATTCTGTACCTTTTTCTATAGAAGTTCATTTAAGAGTCACTAGGATCTTACGAGGATAGCTACTTCTAGGATGTTTAGGGAGGTAAAATGGACATTTGCACACATTCATTAATTTTGATCCTGCCACTTCTGGAGAAATACAAATAATATTTTGGTCAATTTTATTCTGTATAACTCTAAATACATCAGGAATTTATATACATTTTTTGTGTGCCTCCATTTTGTCTGACCCCCCCCCCCCATTCCTTCCCACATTCAGCATTTTGTACAGACATATTGATCCAAGCCATAGTCAGCTACATTTTACTATTTTTCTAGTTACACATTTTCTCTCAATATGGCCCTTTAAAAGTTGTGTTAAGCTGCCAGGCTAAAGACCACTGCTACATGACATTTGGTCCCTGAATTTGCATAGAGAGAGAGACTTGTTCTCCTAACTTTCCTGGCTAGTTTGTTCCAGTGATCAGATTTTCCTGATCCCTGGGCTTTGTCTTGGTTCCTGTACTTCTCCATTTTCTTTGTTTGGTCAGGGGGAAGTTTTTTTACTCACCAGTGGGAGTGGGGAGTACTGAGCTGCCTGTTTGTCCTCAGAGGAGTGGTTTAAGACAGTAACATGTAGTTCAGTGGCCATTTTGGGTCATTTCCTGCCTTTTCCAGCCCCCTGCTATAAAGCACGCTTTAGCGCGATTTAGCACGGAGTTGCCACTAGAGCAGCATCGGGCAGCGCCGGTTAACAAGGTTAAACTTTTTCTGGCTCCATAAAGTCTGTTCTTCATTTTTCCCTTAGAACTGCTCTACTAGTAACCTAAACAGTATATCCCTTGACTAAAAGCACAGCACTTGTTCCTAAAGTTTTTTTTTTTTCAAAAAAAAAAACTCAGCACTTGTCACTTCTATATTATACAAAGTCCCTCACTTGCGAAACCCCCCCAGGAGTACCCACTTCCTTACTAAGTCCTCTCTTATTCAGTCTCATACCTAACATCTTAATTTTTCTAGCATGTCGAAGGGCCAGATGCCGGCGTCCTCTCCTGCCCAGTTGGTGAATCTGGGAATATTGAGGCAATGTTACAAGTGCCTTATGTACACAGACAACCCTCTCCTCCTCCTCCCACATAACACAAATACTTGAGAGAGATGCAGCTATTTAGCCAAACTGGAGGCTGAGCTCTCTCAACTCAGGACTGGCAAGACCAGACAGGAGGAGAAGGCAACTACACACACCACAAAACCAGCCTCACATAATGCTACCACACCACTGAATCAAACACATAAACACACAAAGACATACTCGGAGGCTCTGAGTAAAAATTTACCTAAACAGCAGAGGCCTCCAAAGCAGACACCCAAACAACTGCTACCTCAAGACACCCCACAAGCAACACATAAACCACAAAATCAGTGTGCAAAGCAGTCACAGCCCTTAAGGCCAAATACAACACCAAACATACTTGTCATAGATGACTCCATAGTCAGACACACTGACGTCCCACTCACCAGGCTGAACAAGGAGAGGGTCACAGTAAGCTGCCTATCGGACGCTAGAATCCGCCACATAACACAAGCACTCTGGTCACTCCACGGCAGGTACAAATATGACACAGTCATTGTCCATGCTGGTGTGAACGACCTGAGACGTACCTCCCTGGACTACATGAAAAGAGACATAGAGGAGCTCTCTGATTATGTAGCCCAGGCAGGTATGACCCTGACCCTGAGCAGTATCTTTCCTTCACCAAGAATGATGCCACAATATAGAGACAAGATGATCAGCTTTAACAATTGGCTTAATGTCTGGTGTCATTCAAAGGGGATCCAGTGTCTGTCTGCCTGGGATGATATGCTTGACAAGCCATGCTGCTTCGCAAGGGACGGCTTGCACCTGTCATCCCTGGGATTCCGGATATTGGCTAAGGCTCTTGCCACCCCCATAGTGCCTTTTTTAGGCAAGGCTCAAATTCTAAACCTACCACCCTAGAAAACAAAAATGGGAAGAAACTGAGGGTAATGCTGCTCAATGCCAGAAGTCTAAATCTCAAAATGCACGCACTCGAGGCCCTTCTCAGTATGGAGAACATCGATGTCTGTGCTGTAACTGAAACCTGGTTCAAGGCTCCTGAGAGCACCCCGGCACTATTAGGTTTTACCTCATATCATGCGTTCGGCCCCAAAACCCGGACCACACCACAAAAGGAGGGTGTATCCATATTCATAAAGGATACCCACACCTCCAGGTTGGTGGCAACACACAGCTTGGAAACCATCCAGGTGCAACTAACCATAGGCAAAACTGCTCTACAAATTGTAGCATGCTACAGGCCACCCTCTCAAACTCAGGAACCCCACATAGCCTTCCTGAAGACACTGGAGGGTATAAATGTATCTCCAAACACCATCATATTGGGTGACTTCAACTACCCAAATATAGACTGGGAACATTACTCAAGCCCTAACTTTCTAGCCCAACGGTTCCTGGAGTTCATAAATTCAAATGCCATGGAACAGCTAGTCACTGTTCCCACGAGAGGAGACAATATACTAGATCTCATCACAAACATGGGGACAAAATGCTCCACACCAGAAGTATATCCCTCATTGGTGAGATCTGATCATAAACTAATCTCACTGGAAATCCACATCCCACCCCCACCCCAAACAAAAAAGACCACAGTGAAGAACTTCTCTAAAGCAAACTTCACACTACTCAAGACTGGTGTGGTATCCTTCAAGGCCCCTGAGCCAGTGGAAACCACAACCCAAGCTGCGGAAGCCCTTACAAATGCCTTCTATGAACACCTCCAGGACTGCATGGATCAGGCAATCCCAAATAAAACCAAGACTCTTTCCACAAAGGGCAAACGTCCAGTCTGGTGGACCCCAGCCATTAACAAACTTTACAATAAGAGGAGAAAGCTATTACATGATAGAACAAAATCCATAAAAGGGAAGTCACCCCTGATCATTATTAGTAAAAAATACGAGCACTCATAAAATCAACTAAGGCCAATTTTGAGAGAAAAATTGCCATGGATTCAAAGGACAATTATAAGGCCTTTTTCAGCTATGTTAGGAACCTGGGTGGAAACTCCCAGATATGCTCAGAATTAGTCCAAAATGATACAAAAATCACTGAACCCACAGACATTGCCAACATACTGGCAGACAGGTTCAGGGCAAACTTCACCCCTCTCCCCTAAAGGAGAGATAACTATCCCAGTGGAGTGTAGCCTCCCAGACATCTCAAATGCGCAGGTGAAAGCTGCTCTCTCTAAAGCTAAAAACACAGCATCAATGGGACCGGATGGTGTCCCCAGCTGTGTGCTACATGAGCTAAATGAGGAATTAAACCCGCACATAATGCAGCTGTTTAATCTCAGCCTTACCACAGGATATGTGCCCAAGGAGTGGCGTACGGCAACAGTGGTCCCACTCCACAAAGGCGGTGCCTCTATGGACCCTGGTAATTACCGCCCCATAAGCTTAACAAGTCTAGTCTGCAAAGCTATGGAGAGGATCATAATGGAGCTCATAAACAAAGATATAGGGGACTTGCAGACATTGGACCCGACCCAGTTTGGCTTCGTCAAGGGCAGATAATGCCTTTTGAACTTGGCCGACTTCTTCGAAACAGTCACCAAGGCCATTGATGAGGGAAAGGCAGTCCATACAGCCTACCTTGACCTTGCAAAGGCCTTCGACACAATACCCCACTCGGGTATTGTAGAAAAACTTACCAGCTTAAATGTAAACCCATATGTCACAAGATGGGTTGCAAACTGGCTTAAGGACAGAACCCACAGGGTTAGAGTTGCTGGCGCTATGTCAGACTCCAAGCCGGTCACAAGTGGTGTCCCACAGGGCTCGGTCCTTGGCCCCCTTTTGTTCGGCATCTACTTCTCAGAAGTACAGGCCAACATGGGAGGACTTTGGCTGACAAAGTTTGCAGACGATTGCAAACTGGGCGCCATAATGGAAAGTGCATCGGACACAGATATCCTTCAGAAGGGACTCACGGAAACAGATAGCTGGTGCCAGAGCCATGGCCTGAAGTTAAACGCCAAAAATGTATAGTCATACCCTTCGGGAAAAACAAGGTAACCCCAAGCTACCATATAGGTGGCAATCCACTAAGCACAGAAGAGGTTATCAGGGACCTGGGGACCCAGGTTGACAGTGGCCTTTCTTTTGACACTCACATTGCTAAAGTGGTTAGAAAGACCTTCTACATTGCCCACCTGATCATGAAGGGATTCACATCCAGATCTAGTGAGGTCATTGTTCCCCTGAACTCTTCACTTATCAGACCAATGATCGAGTACAATACCCCATTCGGGATGTATCTCACCCGACATCTGCAGCAATTGGAGAGACCCCAAAAGTTCCTCACCAAAAGGACAAAGGGACTCCAAAATCTGTCATATGCTGCCAGATTGAAGAAACTCCAGCTCTATTCAGTCGCATACCATCTGCTCAGAGGTGACATGTGCCTGACATACAAGGCCATGTCCAACCCGGAATTAATGGACATGCTCCACCTCAAAAAATCCAAATCCACCAAAACCACTAGAGCAAGCGACTTAAACCTTAGCACGGATATAAATAGGATGTGCTGGAGGGATAGATTTATCACTCAGAGACTCCCTATGCTGTGGAATAAAATCCCGGTCCGTGTGAGGCACAGCACCTCGCTGGCTCTGTTCAAGAGAAATCTTGACCTGTGGATGGGAGATCATAGGTTTACCCCAGGAATCATCTCTGTGTCACTGCTGGACAGAGGCACAACAAACTAATGGGCACAGTATTTTTTCATATAAGGGGTGGCGTAAGCCACAAAACTTTGGGCTAGGCTTATAAATGCCTTAGGGCAGATAGCCTAGTATAAACCTATGAACCTATGGGAGCAGTGTCCACATTCTTGGCTTAGGACTCCCATCAATGGTGGGTCTTTTCTCCTCTTGTCTTATGAATTTCATGAACACGATATTTAGGCATAACTGAGGTGTGGAGAGTATCCAATCTACAGATGTAGGAGTTACATCTTTGTTGTTTGCCTCAAGTGACTGTGATCTGTCATGCACTGGAGCAGTTCACTGATGAGTGTGAAGTGGTTGGAATGAAAATCAACAATCTAAACCAGAAGTCAAGGTTCTATCCTGGAAACCAGTAAATTGCTTTCTACATTTAAGACGTAGCAGCTACCCAAAGAGAACAAATTTAAGTATCTTGGGGTTGTGTTCACAAGTAGGGAGGCAGAGATGATCAGGTGACTGACCAGCAGATGGCAGCAGTGGTCATAATACTGCAAGTGAACCAGACATCGATGGTGATAAGAGAATGTTCCTATGCCCCCTGGTCTTGCTGCAATGCATTTGGGGACAGAGCAGATCCTAAGGGTATCCCACGGTCTATCCATCTCCATTCAGCCAGGTGGGCAGTCTTACTTATGATTGCCTACCCTGTTACTCATGCAAAAAGCAGGCATGCAATGAGGACATGAGCTGTATCTCCTTATCTCATTGACAGCTCAGCCATGTCCACCAATCCCCCTCCCCATTGGACCCTACCCCCTCATCATGATGTCTCCATCCTGCAGGAATCATCACAGGGAACACCCATAGAAACCACCCTTCCCTCAGAATGGACATGACATGCCCTTATCTTGCCTAAGCCTTTAACCCAACCTATTTATACCAGCACAAGATTTTCATTTTGTCTGCTGTGCCATGTTTTAGTTCACTGTCTTCTCCTTTTGCCAGTTTTACTACTTGTAGCCTTAAATGTTGCCTTCACATGGATCATATTCATTGACAGTCTGTTATGTTTGAACTATGTGCATTCATATTCCAGTAAAGTAGTGAAATACATATAACAAGATGGAGAAGTTACTACAGACATTAATAGTTGCTGGAACATTACAAATGATGCATCTTGCTGGATGTATGTTCATAGACATGTTGATGGTCACACCAAAAACACTACACCTGAGATGCTAGAGAATTTCTTCAGGGGTACTTAAGAGTTGCTGTGATGTCCTTCTTTGTCTTCTTTTCTCAGAACAGTTATGTTGCTCCAATTTCTTTCTATGTGGCTTTACATATAATGTTTAAATCTATGGAAAAGAAAAGACGTCATTATTCAGGCCCCTGTCAGACCTGCAGCCAACTAGCATGTCCAAGTAACCAGACAGAGACATAATTTGACATAAATGCAAGCCCTCTACATGTAAGCAGAGGTTTGGTATCAGTGGTTAGGTAGACATAGGCTCTTCCAATATAATTGGGAACAATGACCATGCCTGATGTTAACAGTTGGGATGTGGAACCAGTGACAGTGGCAGAGAGGTTAGCTGGAATTGCAAAAGTGGTATGTATCACATGCAAGCAATCTAACACACACCCTGCTTACAAATACTGATATCACTCAATACTTTTGACATGAAAGTGGCCACACAGGACAGACCTGTGTGGTATAGTATGATGAAATGCACGTCAATGACATGAGGTCATATTATTGTTACAGAGAGCATGGTACCAAAAACTGAAATAGGCAATAGTGTGAACCCAGTAAGAAGACAAACTTCAGCGGTATCCTGCAAGCATTCCGGCTGGACAGTCCCTCAAAATGCCATACATCATTGCACACCACATGCTCATGTGTATGTTCAAATTCTGTGGCCACAAACAATATACTTTCATGGAATCATATGGCATGGGCATAAGTCAGGCCAGACTGTGCTACTAATAATCATTGCATGGCCTCTGAAACTGCATTACTTGCTGCCGTGAACTATGGCTGGTAACCAGTAAATCACTTTGAAGTCTGCAAGCATATAGTTTACGATACTGCTGGTAGAAGAAGGGATGTAGAATGCGTCCTTGCACTCAGCCATGTCTATAGTCATATGCTGAAATCCCTCTCATATTTTATTGCTTATATTTATGCTATTTAATCTTGCATAAAACCTCATATAAAAGAAATGAGTATGTTTATGTATGTATTACAATTACTTCACTCTACTAAGAAGGTCAGGTCAATCTGAAAACAAGCTGGCTTGTTTGACTCACAAAAAATGATGTCAGTTAAAATGTCCAATCAATGAAGCTACACTCTGCCCAAATTTGCAACAGCAAATTTTGTTATCTGCCAGAACCAAAGTACTGCAAACTGCTGTGTAGTCTCCATGCATTTTATGCCTCCATTTTCTGATACCCAGGCTGGCAGTCAAGAAGGGGCACAATATGGGCCATTTAGTCATGTGATACCCAAAGTAAAAAAGGTCCTGAGATCATAGAACAAGAAATATTTCTTAGCTTTCCTCTAAATCTTGCATAAAACAAGTATTCTGTATATGAAACATTATAATATGATATAATATAAATTTTATAAAACTCTTCTTTTACTTTGTCAAAAAATTTAAGTACACTTTTTTCTGGAAATATTTTTCTGTAAAAAATGCGCCACTCTTTTCCTGTAGCAAATCACATTTAGATATTATAGGGATAAAAAAACAATCTTTCAAACTGTTGGTCATAGCAAGATACAGTTTAATCTATCTTTTATGCTTTTCTGTTTATTTTATTATATGTTTGTTACATGTAAATTTATAAAAGACTTAGCAGGCCGCAGTTCACGCACTGAATTTTAAATGGTAGCCTTTTGATTTTCATGCCATTTACAAACTAGACAATGTTTATTTCTCAAGTGCAAATTATTTGTAGAATAGCTATCTTTTCTTTTTGTTATTCAGTTTTGTTATCTCAGGTTTTGTATAGAAACTATGAAATTGTTTTTCTTGGTTTTTATATTTGGTTATTGCAAGTGTAGTTAAAATCTTCAAAATAAAGTTGTTGGATTTTTTTTTGCCACTTTGGGCATCTGGAGAGATGGTAGCTCTAAAATCAAGTGACAGCTTGGAGTGAACAACAGCATGTTATAGCTTGCGGGTGTACCTCTCAGCCTCTTAGCTTAAGAAATCAGGACAAAGACTAAATAATTGGGGACAAAGTCCCTGAAGTAGGGACATATTTTAAATATTGTTCTTATAAACTTAGAAAGCTGCTAGAATAACAAAATATGTGTTATCATGCATTTTCTGAAGGATATGAAGTCTGAAACTCAAATGTATGTCATTAATTAGTAACTTCAATTCTCAGTAATTTGCCAGAGGGGAAAACACACTTCTTTTTGAGGAACAGACCTAAAATATGTGGCAAAAATCTGGACATTCTGAGAAAATATGGACAGTTGAGAGGTATGCTTGCTGGCCTCAAAATTTAAGATAACTTTACAATTAGATCTGAAACAGCTAGGAATCTGCTAACATATAAACTTTTTAAGCTAAGTAAAAAACTAAAACACACTAACACCAATTGACATAGTCAGCTCAAAGCGTTAAGATAATAAACTTTATCCTGTAGCCTTGCACTTTATCTCCACTTGCAGTCTATACAACTAAACCGGTTACTTATATGATGATGTTCCCGGGTTGCCCTGAAAAGAGTAATGTGCTTGTTGGGTTTACCTTGTCAATTAATAGTATTGAAAACAAAAAAGCTGTATAGGTTTTAAAATAATTTTGTGAAAGAGCTGCTAGTTTTTTTCCCTTCACTTATGCTATTTTTTCCATAGAAAGCAAAGCAGACACCTGTACTGTTAATTACTCTCAGCATATTATTTAAAGAATCAGGGAAAGAACTAAAAATAACCAGAGACAAAAGTCATACATTAGTGACTTTATTTACATATGAATGCTGTTTAGCTGAGAAAGCTGATATAATATTTGCATTAACATGTGCTTTCTGAGGAAGTCTTAATGGTAATTTCTGTCACTATTTGCCTACAGAAATCCTCACTGTTTCTTCACAAACTCAGACATTTTTGGAAAGCCAGAGCAACATTTTCAGCTATAAATTGAGAATTCCTCCCCTTCCCACTATTAGGTGTGTGGTGCCTTTGACTGCAACATTTGCAAATGTTGAAAAATTTTCTGAAAAGCCTTTATACATTATCAATACCATTTTATAGGTATTGCAGCACAATTGCTAGCCAACTATCTGGCAGCAGGTTATTTGCATTAACACTTGTTATTAGAAACATGCAAATCTTCACTAGGTGGTGCTGTTGAATAATTTTACAAACTGTTTAATTAATCAGCAGTATTTGACAACATGATTCTTTTATAAAGAAACACCAGAAATGTACTAAATAATGTTTGGCAGATCCTAAAGTGATGGAAAAACTTCAAGGCATTTTTAGGCTTAGGGATTATAAAATAATAATAATCTGATACCCTTTTAAGAAATTAGAAAAATTAGTTACAAAAACATGTTTTAGGTTTCAGATTCACAAATATTTCATCTCCACCTGGCTGTTTGTTATGCCTATTGGCAAAGTTTTGCTAGATCTATTATGATACACCAAAGGTGTTATTGCTGCATTACTGATAACACTGTGCTATGCTTGTTACATAGATGGACTTTTTTGGATCTAATGTGACATTGTGAAAAAGCAGAGTTATGAAAGTCATATTAGATGATGTTCAGTTGTTTTAGACAACCTGTTTTACTTAAAATTGTTATTAAAAGTTTTGAGTTCAACAGTGAGCTGAATGTTTTGTGATTGTTTTACACTAAAGGCAATACATTCCTTGGTCTCAGTAGAGGACTATGACACATAGAATGATTGGGATTAAGCCTTGAAAAGACAAGAAACATATAGTGAATGTAGCACACTGTTAAAGAAAATTAACTCATGCACTTCTGTGCTTTAGCAGAATTTTAATAACATACCTTGCACTGTTTTACAGTTTTACATGAAGTTTGTATAATATGAACAACAAAAAGAAACTAGACTGAGTGTTCTGTAAGCTAGGAAGGACCTGCCACTTTGGGTGTATAAATGGGATTATCTTTCCTTCCACTCCATTTGAAGGTGCGCTCTTCCAGCTGGAGCACTTTTTGGATCATGTACCATACTTTGAGAATGCAGCTACCCCTTAAGTCCAGCAGTTCAGTGCCACACCTGGAGAATGCAGCTACGCGCTACCCCCTTAGCTCGGCAGTTTTCTATACCACACACTGCACTCAGAGAGTAGAACCACCCCTCAAGTGCAGTACTTCACTGCACTAAGTGTTGCACTCAGAGGATGCAGCTACCTCTTGATCCAGCAGTTCATTGCACTACCTGCCAAACTTGAAGAATGCAGTTACCCTCTGAGTACAGCAGTTTGCCACACCATGTGCCACACTCAGATAGTGCAACTATATGTTAAGTGCATCAGTTCACTGTACCATGTGGCACACTTGGAGAATACAGTTATGAGCTACCCCCTTAGCTCAGCAGTTTGGTGCACCACACACTACACTCAGAGAGTGGAACCATCCCTCAGGTACAGTACTTCACCCCACCATGTGCCATACTCAGATAGAGCAACTACTTAAGTGCAGCCATTTGCTGCACCATTTACCACACTCAAAGAATGCAGCTATCCCCTGAGACCATCAATTTACACCATCCATTGAGACAGCATACATCTTACAAAAAAAATGCATATCTGACACCTTCACTGTTGTAAGAATATATAAATGTATATATAGAGAAATTATTAATTCCTGGGAACAGAACAAATTTGTTTGTTGGCTCCAATGTATCAAAGAACTAAAAGTTTTACATATGCAAGTAATAAAAACAACATACAAAATTACACAACAGGACTGACTAACTTTACAGAGTATTCTCTCATATTCACAAGATTTAAGTAGAATAATTAACCATTCTTCATTTAAAGAAATACATACATTTATGAAATACATATATGAAATCATATATAATGACTTTGACATGGAAAACAGTATTTCAAAATTTTACAAAATATTGATAAACTATAAAACAACACCTAAAAACCTCATACTGGAAATTTATAACAAAAGGAAACAATACAGTTAACTGAAGATATTAAAACAAATATCTTATTATCGATAAAATATACATCCTTTGCACAATACTGGAAAGTTTTTAATTGGAAGTGCTTGCACAGAGCATTCTAAACCCCAGACAGAATCAGTGAAATTAGTTCTTCCATAAAATTAATATGTTGGAGATGTGAGCAAGTACACAATGCAGATTGGAACCACATTTTCTTTGATTGTGTTAAAATTAAGCCATTTTGGAATGGTATTAATAACTTTCTACAAGCTTTATTTAATGAATCATTTTATTTAACTAAAGCTCTTGTATTATTAAATGTGAACGGAGCTCCTCATTTGAATAGATCAAACATGCATCTAGTATGGACTATACTTGCAATTTCAAGGAAGTGTATAACAAGAAGATGAAATACAAACACAATACCAACTTTGGAAGACTTTTACAGCCTACAGAACACCACGGCATTATTGGAAATTAAAATTAAAGAATTAAGAATTTATCCAAAGCCATTTATCAACAACCCTTGGGGAAAAGTCTTATTGTTGATTGACACTATACAATAATTGATCAGACACTCTGATAATGGATTGGACATACTTATAAAGTATCTGTATACATTAAAATCTGTTATAGTGTCAGGCTAATGTAAATAGTGTACATACTTATTTAAGATGTTATGTATAAACACTGTGGAATTCATTCAAATGTATTTGAAAAATAAAAAAATTTGAGAAAACCATTTTTTTGAGAAGAATATATAAATGTATAGTTCACCAACTTACAATTAACCTCAATAGAATCTGTTACATAGATGGCAGGAGGTATTAGTGACCCATGGAGGGCTCTGTGTGTAAATCAACTAATATGATAAGAACATGTTGGTTATACTGAAGAATGGTGCTCTTCTACAGGGAACCAAGGGAACAATCCCACGCAGCAGAAACCTTCAGCATGGGAAGAGGTAAGGCTCAAAAGGCAGAATTAGAAACAGGTGAGGTTTTTCACTCTATGTCCAAAATGGAGACATTACTGAATAAAGAACTGGAAAAGACATGACCCTGATAGAGTGGCCTTTACAGAACTCTTTTCCAATAGGTGGAAGAACCACTTGGTGCAAAAAAAGAAATATAACTTGTAATCTGGAAAGAAAGTGTTTTTTGGCAATTGCCAGCCTTTCCTTCCCTTCCCAGAGTGAAAGATATGAACAGCTGCTCTGTCTTTATAAATTCACACACTCACCTCAGTTGAAATCTAAAGTGCATGGATCTCTAAGGTGCAAAGGTCTGTCTCTCTCCACTCCAAGAGTCATGGTTTGAAAAAAAAGCTTCCTATGGGTATAAATCACTGACCAAGTGGTCATGTACAAATATCCAAAATGGAGACATTACTGAAGAAAGGACTGGAAAAGACATAACCCTGATGGAATGGCTTTTATAGGACCCTTCCCCAATAAGTGGAAGAACCACTTGGTACAAAAAAGAAATATTATCTGTAATATGGACAGAAAATGTTTGTACGGCAATTGCCAGGCATTCTTTCCCTTCCCAGTGTGAATGTTATGAATAGCTGCTCCGTCTTTCTAAACTCATGCACTCACCTGAGCTGCGATCTAAGCTGGATGCATCCACATGGTGCGAAGGTCTGTCTCTCTTCGACTCCTTCTAGGTCTCTGTTCTCCCCTTCCCAGCTTTCTTGAATAGTGTCTACATGTTTTTGTATTCAGATTTTATGTTATTGCTCTTGCTGCTTCGTGAAATTATATCAGGACTTCCAAGACTTTACATTGTTAATACCTCTGGTGTTTTCTGCTTGGTCAGTCTGGTTGTTCTGGATGCTTTGTGACTGGAGTAATATTCATTGCTGAAACACAAGATTGAACCAGGGACCTTTTACATCTTCAGTTTTAATGCACACCAAGCTGTGCTATTTCAACTTATTTTGTGTTGCTTATTGCTTCTGTGCTGCTAGGACTGACAGTCTTGTGTGTCAGTAATGTTTTACTGGACAAAACATTGTAGAATATTGCCTGCTGCAGCTTACGTTAAAAAATTATATATATATATATATATATATATATATATATATATATATATAAAGTGCCTTTGATGTCATGTGGATTGGTGAACAGGTTGTTGCTGGCATCCCTTATAAAGGATTTCTGACTATCTTCTTCATCTTTCTGTCTTTGCCTTGCTGGTAGAGTGCCTCTGATGCCTTGTTCTTTTCATTTGCAACTCCTGTCTTAGCCTCTTTGTTTGCTAACCAATGTATCTATCTCCTTAGCCTGGATGGTCTTTTCTACTTATCTTATGCATTACATACCTTATTTCCATACCTGATTGGAGTACTTATCTCTTCTATAGTCTTTACATGTGCTGCCTTGAAACGTTGCCATTCTTCTTCAACATCACCTATTTCCTTTTCTTCCTCAGACAACAAAACTTGTGCTTATTCTCCAGTCAAATTCCAGCCTAATTCATTTAGGCTACATGTGTGTAGTTCTACGTGACAATAAAATTTACTTTGACTTTGAAGTCTTCAGCCTAGTGTCTGTTGACCTTGGGGCCTTCTCTGACCACTGCCTGCAGCTGATTCTGCCATGAGTGGTTTATACTGTGGGCTGACTGTTTCACTGGGGATGACTTTGTAATTGTTGATTTTACTCTCAATGATCCAATAATCACCGGTGGGACAAATTATAGATGGAGCTGCATTGCCACTATTGATGACTGACTGTGGCATTTGCACACCAGACCTACGTGAGATCATGTTATACAAAATGGAACAGGACATAAACATTCAGCATACAGTTACACACTCGTACTGTAGGGTCCCCCAACATATCCATGCAACAGAAATAGGTTTTGAGCAGGCCAATCACTCTCTGAAAGACTACCTGCTTTTGGTTCATGGCAGCATTAAAGCTCTCCTCAGTAGCTCCCTGAGAGTTATGGAGTGATATCATTGGCCAAAGCTTGAGTGGGTAGTCTGCATCACCTAGAAAACAAAAACAGGGAGGGACACATAATAAAACAGAGTTATTATTATATAGATAGATAAATCATTTTGTTTTACAACATTATAGTAGTTTGCAATACTAGGTGGCCATGAGGAATCCTACCATGCAGGAAGAGGTGATATACTGAGCTTGTGTGCCAAATATGACAATTACAGGCACTATCAGGATGCTGGTCTGACACATTAGTGATGCACTCCCATGCATCACACACTCCCTGGCAGTTAACAGAATGGTAGCTCTTCTTGTTCTGGTGCTGCTCCCCCAATTGCCCAAATTGGGCCATTATGGTAACATGGGTGCAATCTACTACACCAAGCATCTCAGAAAAAAACATGCCATTCCATAGAAGTGCCTCTGAACTACTACTGTTAACCATTTTCAAGAAACTGCTGCAGTATTGTCAAGGTAGAATCTCATGAGATACTCAGCATGTTTTCAGTTTGTATCTGAAATGCTCCTATGGGAAATACAGTAAGTGCTATACATACCTTGGTATCCACAGATAGAGGAAGACCACACATTCCTCCCAGTTTCTGTTTGTGGGCCTTACAAGTTCACCAAAGTATCTCTGTCCACTCTAAACCTGTCCAATAACTCCGCTAACAAAGTTAATGTAACTTACCCATTGCCCATACTGTCTTCTCATAGGCTGTCAAGTAGGACTTTCCTAACATTGAAGTCCATGTCAGCAGTGTGAACAGATGAACAGATATGAGCAATTCACAGAGGAAAGCTGCAGTGAAACCGAGCATCTTTGTGGATTAAAAAGGCCAGCCTTCACTAACCCATCAAAACAAGGCTAAGAGAAGCATCAAAAAGTGACTAAGAATCACAAAGGGCGGGAAAGGTACTCATTTATACAGAAAGGTGCGAATGTATCCCACATTCCTCATTTGAATCTCATTATTCTCTTATTTGTGTAAATCCTTCTTAACCATGTGTTTTGGTGCAGTTTGTGTCTCTGAATCATATCTGAGTTGTGCTTGCATTCAACCTGAGCAAACAGCTGCTGAGTTTATTCACAATGACTATGAATGCCACCCTTTAAAGCTGTTGTGTAAATTTCCATTTATTTACGTCTTTCGGCTTTTAGGGGTCGCCACAGCGGAAAGCCGGTCCGCCCATGATTGGCAGTGGATTTTTACAGTGCCGAGTTGCCAGACCGACACCCAACCTTCAACGAAGGCACGCCCATTCATGCTTGCACCTACCTGCATGACTTTAGTGTCACTCGACTGCAGGGAGGACAAGCAGACTCCACACAGAAGGCGCTCCAGCCGAGAATCGAACAGAAGAACCTCTTGCTGAGGCGCCAATGCTAACCGCTGCACGACCGTGGCAAATTTTCATATGCGTACTAAACTAAGCCCTTTTCAGTACAGTTAAACTAATTAAAAAAAATAATGCCTGCTGTGTTCTTACCACAAAGTATCTTTGTAAAGCCTAATGGGTTTCAAATAATTCTGGCAGAAATTAATTGGCGAAAGTGGTAAAGCACAAACACTGGTACCAAGACTGAATAATTTTAATCACAAAAAGTGTTTAGACTAGGCACCATTTTACTTTATTATTTTAAAGCTGAAAAGTTCATTCCTGGAAACCTACAACACCAATTACAAGAGGGAAGTTCCCGATAAAAGCTCACCAGAAATAACAAGATGGATCAGACAGCTAAGTGCTAAGATTTATATTTTCTTCAGAGAAAATAGCCAGTGAGCTAGAAGTCAAAATACATATGAGAAGTGGCAATTAAGAAAAACAGTGATAGGGACAGACTAATGTATATAAATGGAAAGCAATAAATGAATATATAAATAAAAAGGCCACTACAGATTTTTTGATAAACACTTAGTCATTTTCAGGGTCCATAGTGGACCACCTGGGTATTTAAATTCAAAGCTGTCATAGCACTTAACAGTATTCAGGACAATAACCTGAAAGCACTTTGTGACCACATAACTATATGAGATACATCAAACAGTGTCAAAAACTTAGGATGTGTACTCAGTGTGAAGGCTGCCAGCCCAGCTAGCTGGAATTTTGTAAATAATTCTATGCCATTTGTGAATATTAACAGGATTTGTATGCTTGTCTTACAAATGTAAGAAAACTATATGTTATTTGTATATTAAACTACTGGCTCAGAAGTATGTGCTGAACTGTATGTTCTGTACTGAGCTTCAAGAATGTAACCACAGTGTACCCTTCTGCAACAGAGTAGACATGTGTATAAACTATATGCCTATGCAAATGTATGTTTTGATGGTAAAGGCTGGAGCATACAGAGTTAACTTGCAAACCCTCAAGAAAAGCAAAGAGTTTTACGATGGTGTCTATCTTAGCTAAGAGACAGAATGTCTAGAGCTAGGAGGTTTTTCCATTGTCTGGAAACAGAAATAATTACAGGTTTCAAAGGTAAAAGTGTTTAACCATTTTACAACTTCCAGTTCCAGGCAAACTTCTGAAAAATAAGTATTTTTTACACAGATGTGACAAAGAATGATGTAATCTGAGATAACCCAGCAGAAATGTTTGCTAGTAACTTAAGAACTATCTCAGAGAGTGAGTCTATGCATTTTGTATGTGTCTTTGGATCTGACAACATCCTCTCGTCAGCACTTGTCTGGCTCTGTTAGTAATACTTAGATTACAGTGGTTTCTCTTAGAGATAGATAGGAACTTAGAAAGATTAGTTTAGATGTTTTCTGTATTTATTTGAGACTGTTTCACAATGTTCTTTTGAAGTATTTCATGTGATTTTGAACTCTGTTGTCACTATTGAGTTACTGAGTATTGTCTTGTGCTTTTATTATTTATTATTAAGTACATTTAAACATTTTAATTGTGGCTGGTTTGTTTAGAGATATTTAAGCTCTTAGAGTCCTTGCATATGTATTTGGTGACACTGTATAGGCCACGCTTAAATAGCCTTAAAAGTCTTGGACGCACTTACCATTTGGATAATAGTAACATTACACAGTAGAGTTAGTCACCCTTTGGGAAGTGATTTATAGTAGCTGATAAGAGTGGTTGGTGGCAGCTGGTACTACCTTATAGTCTGTGCAGAAGGGAGCATAGCTAGTGAACCTGTGCCAGCCTTCTCCAGGAGTGTCTGTGTGTTTGTATATAAATCAAATCTCAAAATGTGTGTGTGTGTGTGTGTGTGTGTGTGTGTGTGTGTGTGTGTGTGTGTGTGTGTGTGTGTGTGTGTGTGTGTGTGTGTGTGTGTGTGTGTGTGTGTGTGTGTATATATGTGTGTGTGTGTGTGTGTGTGTGTGTGTGTGTGTGTGTGTGTCAGCTACTTGGGCAGGGACATGAAGCACTGGTTGGACAGAGAGGGTGCTGGAGGTTTTGGCTTGACCACTCAGCTGAGATCTTAACCCTATAGCTGTGCCAGTGGGGAGTCTTATTGGGGATCTGGATACAGAGAGAGAGGAACCAGCCTCAGACTGACTGTGATCTCTGTGTGCTGTTAAGGGAAATTGTACTTTACTGTGTGTGCACTTGTCATCCTCCCAATGTGCACATCCCTCACTGGTGCTAGTGGTGAGGATTGAGGCTCCTTGATTACTGGGCCAGTGCAGGGGCGTCACACTCAGCAGTGCATAAAAAGTTAAAAAAGGAAATTCCAGCCACAAACATACAAACAAACTGAAGTGTTTGCATTTATAAAAGCTATAAAAGCTATAAAAGGACCTGATGAAGCACTAGGTAAATATTACACAAGACTTTGGCAAGAACAGTCTTTTTGCAGTGATCAAAACACAGATTATCCAGAATGCTAACTTACAAAAGCTCAGAAAAATTTCACATTAAAAGATATAATCAAAGTTTCTTAGAAATTTCAGAAGAGTAAGCACAAACCTTAGAAATTATAGTCTTAAGGCGATCAGCAATGTACAAGACAGCATATACAGAAAAAAAATACAACAGCTAATCAAAAGCAGAGACAGTAAAAAGCATATTCGATATTAAGGAAAAAAAAAGAACAGACAATCAATGTGCAGAAACTATGATAGGGAATACATAGAACTGCTTGCCCTATAAAATGTCAAAAATGTCTAAACTTCAAAAAGTCAAGTTATTTTGCAATCATGCGTGTATAGCAACATCAAAGTGGAGAAACAGTTTAGGGCAAAATCCAAGTTTAGATTTATCAAAATAACAAAAAAGAGAAACTTTACTAATAAAATGATTGGCAGTGTTACAGAAAAGTGACATTCAGAGAGTAAAAGTATAAATTCAGGAACAGGTACTACAAATGAATACAGAATATACACTGATGAGAACAAAAATAAACTGAAGTCGTTGTTATCAGTGTGAACATATACATGCATAGAGACAGAGGTGTCTCAATCAATGTAGCACATGAAATAGTCCATAATTTGTTAAAGTGAAGATCTACATTACAACATGTGAGCCCAGAGGTTTGCACTTACTCTGTACAAAACATTATAAACACTGGGATACTTTCAAACAGATATCACAAATAAAAGAAAAAGTACTGATAAAAATGATGTCCTGTAAGGCAAAGAGTTTATGTATTCAGCTACACAACAACAAAAGCACTGGGCCTAAGGTAACTCCAAAAATAATAGACCAGGCATTTTGCTTGCAAAACAGGGGTGGGTTTGGGAGTTATGGTGAATTAACATGAAACGAATGCAGTTCTCAGAGCACTCACAGTAGCAGAGTTAGAAGAATGAACAGAAAAAGACAGTCAGTTACAAAAGGTGGAGCAATTATGTATCAATAACATCTGGTGCAGCCATGATAAGATCGATCCAGATGTCCCCAGACTTACAAGGTTTGTGGGCTGAGAAGATATCATTATTCTAACATGGCCCATAATCTGAGGACGATTGAGAAAATACAAAAGGGGAATATGGACTGACACAAAAGGGGAATATGGACTGCATGAGCCAAGCAAACACTATTATACCACTCCAGATATCACAACAGAATGAAGGCGTTTGGAATGCTACCTTCTAGTTATGACTGGTGATAGATACCCAGTAGCAGAACCAATACCCCCCCACCCCACCCTCAAAACCATTCTACTAGTAATAGGCACATATTTATCAATGTTTGGCATTCCCAAGTCTGTAAAACCAGACAGTGAATCATCTTTTAACAATATTTATTCAGGTAGTTCTGCAGTAACTTAGCAGTTCATTACTACATAATATGATCAGCCTGTCAAAGGCTAATAACATAGAATGATTTATGATTAGTGTGAGCAAGGCAATCAGAACTGCAAAATTAAAGACATTTCCAAGAAATATAAAGTTTATACCATTCTCTAGCAAAGGCAACCCCCGCTGGTATATAACTGACAACTGTATATTAGTATTAGTATGTACTATGCCACAATATTTTATATCTACAGATCTATAGATATGCAAAATATACACACATCACATATATGTATGTATGTGTGTGTATTTGATTGTGGAATATTTATAACTCATATATCTCATCTTTAACAAGGTTCTTGCTGATCTATCAAACACCGGTTAGTCTGCCTAAATTGTAATGACAGTTAATGATGCTGACTTTATCAAGACTTATTAGCTAAATCCCAAATCAGTGGTCTTATTATTTAAACTGTATATCATTAGTTCTCTCTGACTAATGCTATACAATTTAAATAATAACACCACTGTTTTCTCCGACTAAATGGTAGAAGTTGAAAAAGGATGATTGTGAGGTAGAGTGCAGGGAAGAGTTACCGAATAGCTGGGTAACTACAGCAGAGCTGGTAAGGGAGACAACTAGAAAGGTGTTTGGTGTGACATCTGGCTAGAGGAAGGAGGACAAGGAGACCTGGTGGTGGAAAGAGGTAGTACAGGACAGTATACAGAGAAAGAGGTTGGCGAAGAAGAAGTAGGATTGTCAGAGAGATGAAGAAAACAGACAGGAGCATAAGGAAATGAGGCATATGGCAAATTGAGAGGTGGTGAAGGCTAAGAATAAGGCATATGTAGAGTTGTATGAAAGGTTGGACACTAAGGAGGGAGAAAAGGACCTGTACCGATTGGCTAGACAGAGTGACAGAGCTAAGAAAGATGTGCAGCAGGTAAAAGTGATAAAGGATAATGTGGGAAACATACTCACAAGCGAGGAGAGTGTATTGAGCAGATGGAAAGAGTACTTTGAGGGGCTGATGAATGAAGAGAGAGAGAGGGAGAGAAGGTTGGATGATGTGGGGATAGTGAATCAGGAAGTGCAGCAGATTAGCATGGAAGAAGTAAGGGCAGCTATGAAGAGGATGAAGAATGGAAAGGCTGCTGGTCCAATGACATAACTATGGAAGCATGGAGGTGTTTAGGAGAGATGGCAGTGGAGTTTTTAACCAGAATATTTAATGAAATCTTGAAAAGTGAGAGGATGCCTGAGAAGTGGAGAAAAAGTGTTTTGGTACTGATTTTTAAGAATACGGTGGTTGTGCAGAGCTGTAGTAACTACAGATGGAAAAATTGATCAGTCACAGCATGAAGTTATGGGAAAGAGTAGTGGAAGCTAGGTTAAGAAGGGATGTGATGATTAGTGATCAGCAGTATGGTTTCATGCCAGGAAAGAGCACTACAGATGCAATATTTGCTCTGAGAGTGTTGATGAAGAAGTACAGAGAAGGGCAGAAGGAGTTGCATTATGTCATTGTGGACTTAGAGAAAGCATATGACAGGGTGCCTAGAGAGGAGTTGTGGTATTGTATGAGGACGTTGGGAGTGTCAGACAAGTATGTAAGAGTGGTACAGGAATGTAAGAGAGTAGTGTGACAGCAGTGAGGTGGGATTACATCAAGGATCAACTCTGAGCCCTTTCTTATTTGCAATGGTGATGGACAGGTTGACAGACGAGATCAGACAGGAGTCCCTGTGGACTATGATGTTTCTGGATGACAGTGTGATCTATAGTGAGAGTAGAGAACAGATTGAGGAGATAGAGACAACAAGGCCAGTGTAAAATAAGATTGAGGAGACCTGGAGAGGTGGAGATATGTCCTAGAGAGGAGATTAATGAAGGTCAGCAGGACTAAGACAGAATATATGTGTGTGAATGAGAGGGAGGATAGAGGAATACTGAGGATGCAGGGAGGAAAGCTGGCAAAGGTGGATAAGTTTAAATACTTGGGATCAACAGTTCAGAGTAATAGTGAGTGTGGAAGAGAGGTGAATAAGAGAGTGCAGGTAGGATGGAGTGGGTGGAGAAGAGTGTCAGGAGTGATTTGTGATAGATGGGTACCAGTAAGAGTGAAAGGGAAGGTCTACAAGAGGGTAGTGAGACCAGCTATATTATATGGGTTGGAGACAGTGGCACTGAGGAAAAGGCAGGAGTCAGAGCTGAAGGTGGCAGAGTTAAAGATGTTAGGATTTGCATTGGGTGTGACGAGGATGGACAGGATTAGGAATCAGTATATTAGAGGGTCAGCCCAGGTTTAATGGTTTGGAGACAAAGCCAGAGAGGCGAGATTGTGTTGGATTGCACATGTGCAGAGGAGGGATGCTGGATATATTGGGAAAATGATTTTATTTATTTTATTAAGTGGGAAAGTCTGACTTGTAATGAGCCAATTTTCAGCAGAGGCCTGGGGAGAAACCCTCCAGATGCATGTCTTTGTAATGTGGGAGGAAACTGGAGCACTTAGAGGAAACCCACACGAACACTGGGAGGACATGCAGACTCAGCACAGAAGGCAACCCAGTCGAGAATTGAACTAGAAGACCTTTTGCTGTGAGGCAACAATGCTACCACTGCACCACTGTGCCAGTTAAGAGGTGAAGAGGAAGGCCTAAGATAAGGTTTATGGATGTGGTGAGAGAGGACATGTAGGTGGTTGGTGTGACAGAACAACATGCAAAGGACAGGAAGAAATGGAAACAGATGATCCACTGTGGCGACCCCTAATGGGAACAGCCGAAAGAAGAAGAAGAGCATTAGTTCTCTCTGTCTGGTTAATGGTGCTGTGGTATTTTATGTACTTTATATACAATATAAACTGCCAGCACAGTTTTGCTATATCTGAAAATGCTTTGACATTTTGTCCTGTTTTGTCACCCATCTTAATAATTTTTTTTTTTTGTAGATTTTGTTTCAAATTTTGCCAGAGACATTGCCTGCCCTATACATAATATCTGATTCTTCCTGTATGTGGATGTGGATTTCAAAAGAGTTCAAGGCAGCATAGATGAGATTATGCACTAAAGAAAAGGCTGCCCTTGGGTATCTTAGTAGGTGAATGATGTATGTACAAGGTGGATATTGATATGGATATACATCAATGTCTAATATTTAATAAACATGATTGTAAATTGTTCTGTCTACAGCTCCAAAGCACTATACAATGCCAATCCAGCATAATGCAGTTCTTTAATGTGCAACATTAGTGATGTCTATGAGGTTTAAAGTAAAACCAAACAAGGAATCTGCTGGAAGGCACAAATGATTGGATGCATTCAGTTAAACAGAATGATGACGTAAGGCTAACTTCTCCACATCACAAGTTGTACTATTCAAAAATGACAGAGAGAACATGAGAGTTGCACACCCTATATCTGAGGGGACTGGTAGTGTAATATATTTCAAACTGACAGGTACACAGGTGTGCCTGGTGCAGACAGTGTGTTCCTGTCCCCAGCATTTGTAACATGTACGTGCGTGTGTGTATATGTGTGTGTGTGTGTGTGTGTGTGTGTGTGTGTGTGTGTGTGTGTGTGTGTGTGTGTGTGTGTGTGTGTGTGTGTGTGTGTGTGTGTGTGTTTGCTCACATTCTCAAAATCTCCCATGGATGTACATGATAACAAATACAATTACAGTCCAGTACAATGTCCAGGAATGTCCTGCTGTACTATGATATACATTATAGCACGGGGACATGTTTAACAACAGCAGTTTATGATGGGGTGGGGCAACCAATGTTCAAGCCAAAAGCAAAGCGGGTCTACTAACACGCAGTGGACACTCCAAGAATGACAGGTTGGTAGACAAATTGTACGTCTACAGAAACTGTGGTACCTGGGGGAAGAAAGTGTGCTTGGGGACATATAACAGAACTATAGTGCAGAGGACGACCAATATGTTTTAAAATTATAGTAGTACATGCACTGCAATCCCTTTAGTAAATGATTTTTTTTATTTTTTATTTTCATGTACTGAGAAGTATTGCCTGCCATACGTGATCCATTATATATAAGCGTACATTAGACACAGTGATAACCCTGACAGCTATGAAGTACATGTTCATAGTTTCTGGAAGCAGGTGCTTGTCATATGTTTGGTCCAAAATTATCCTTGTGGGAATAATATTTTGTTTTATTTAATTGTTTATGTATGTATGTATGTATGTATGGATTCATTTTTGGGGGCTCACACATGGCACACCTGCCTTCTCGGTTGTTCTCCATTAGCTTTACTTATTCCACTTCTGGGAGCATTGCTTTTACCAGTTGTTTTGCCATTCTATACAGGAGACAGGTCTACCTCTGAAAGCTTGGATGTCTCCTTATTTGTATATTCTATGTACAGGAATATATAAGCCTTACTACAAAGGTGCATATATACTTACCTCCCACCTAAAGCTAGGGGCAGTACTTTTCCCTCAGCATTAATTGTTTGGGAATCTGGGTCCAAGATTGCCAACTATGACTGTCCACAAAAGTAATAAATAAATTTATGTGTGTGTGCGTGTGTGTGTGTGTGTGTGTGTGTGTGTGTGTGTGTGTGTGTGTGTGTGTGTGTGTGTGTGTGTATGTGTGTATGTGTGGCAAAAGTAATAAATAAATTTGTGTATGTGTGTGCGCATGCGTGCGGGCACACATGTATGTGCACATGTGAGTATGCACATTAAGAGAAAGAGAAATATTGTATGTAACTATGTATTTGTTTCTCTGTAAGTCAGTTACTTGAGTTATAGTTGTTTAAAAAACAACATTAATAAGAGTGAGTAATGCATTCTGAAGGGAAATGGACTTTCTAAGGACATTCATTCAGTGACATTACAGAAACACATCCAGTTTCTATGAAGGTGAGCAGTTAGTGAGTCTTAGAATCTTTCAAGCAGGAGTTTCAATACTCATAAAGAACAATAGACTCACATAAGGTATTATGTGGGTGGGGGGGACTCCACAATCTAGGTAATTAATTCCTGTATCCTTACTTTTTGGATTTTCTTTGTGACGTACCTTACTTCAGTAGCAGCCTCTGCCTCACAGTTTGGAAAGTGACAAACTACCGGTGCTTTTCAGTAGGGAGAATAAACTCAGATGTAGTGATTGTTCACTTGCTCTTTAACTACAAATGGGTGATTGACCATTGACATCATCAAAGGAAAGAATTGGTTGGAGGTATGATCTACTTGCTGAATTTGTAAGTGGTAGTTAATAACATTACATTCACACCTTCTTATGAAAATATAGGTTCATTTCCACCTTTAGGCATACTGGAATTTATTTACCCTACATTCAAACAACTATAGCATATGGCTGTATATTGTTGTGTTCATTGCATGTTCTAAAATGGCTAAAATTAACTCAAACTGATATTTAACTAAATGTATTTATTAATATTTATAGTTTACTATTTACTAAACTAATATTTATTTTATTATTTTATTTTATTTTACATTTATGAATGGAGGTCCTTTAGGCTGTAACATAATGTTTATTTGTTACTTCCATAAATTCCTGTAGAGTTAACAATTCTTAAAGCATCCCTTATATTTTGCTTAAGACATTCTACTAGCTAATGGATGGAATTACCTTTATGTTTGTAATTCTTTGGTTCTCACAGAATTTGTTCAAGTCATGATTGTTAAAAGGAAAAGTAACAGTTGTTATAGTATCTGGTTATTCTGAAAGTGGCAAAAATTGTTATGTGATGTAGAACATGTGGATTTTCTCAATGGAAATCTTGATTAACAATCAAAAATTACTAATAGGTACTCTGTGCTGTACATTTGTCATAGACATTGATGCACAAATTAGTCAGTTGTCCTCTTGTCATGCTGGCTTTTGTATTTGGGCAATCTTATCTGACTTTGCGTTGGCCTGATATGACCAGCAGTCCGTATGTGGTTTAGATTTGTTTACATCCTCTGCATTTTACACACATTCCCCTGTCATGTCACTCTCTTCTGCCAGATTCTTTTTGTCTCATTACTCTTCTGTCTCCATGGGAAAAACACTTATTCTTCTCAATCTGTCTTTCTTTGCTAGACTTTAACTCAATGGATTGGATTTCTTTGTCTCTAAAAAATGAGAAATTGTGTTTATTATTATGTCACTTCCTCTGACCTTCCTTTAAAGCAACCTTTAATTAGAAGTGTCTTTTAATTCTGTTTCCATGTGTTTCTCTTGACTTTCTGCATGTCAGGCCATGGTCTTAGGTTGTTGTATCTCCTGCGTTAAGATATTCACTGACGATGTCAATGCATGTATTAACATCTTTATTTATTTCTTTACTATGCTCACTGGTACTCCTGCTATCCTTTGCAGAACAAGAATGTTTTCACAAACGGTAGACTTTACCAAATGTATGTTCAGCTTTAGAATAATCTTCAGCACAGGATGCTTTCTGGGAAAAATGCTATTCTATTCACCATTCTGTTTCAATCAATACTCCAAAGAGGTCCATTCTGTACTCTTCCTTCCATCCGTATCAGATGGGTGTATTGCATCATTATCATCCTAACTTACTTCCTGCAGTCCTACAACAGCAATTTTCAGGGCTGCCCCTTCAAAAGTCTCGACATTCTGTAAAGTAAAAATGTGCTACTGCCTCTAGCCAAGTCAATGCTATCTCTTCCAAAGGTTCCAGCTCTTCCATAATAGAATCCAGTAAAGTAACATCTAAGCCATTCTCTGAAAGAACAGTGACTACCAAATCAGCAGGTTCCACATTCCCACACTCCAATGGAACAGGCGTACTTTGTATTATATTTCAGTCGATTGCTCAAATGACTTAGCCTCCGTCAACACTCAACGTCTATCTTAAGCCCACTTCAGCTCCATCTATTAGAAATTATAGGTTGATTTCCCAGGTGTCCTGGCAAAATTCCTTTTAGTTAGTATGAATATTGGGAGGTTGACATAATGGTTAAGGTGCTTACCTTACAAATACAAGGTGCAGGGCTTGATTCTCACATGGGCTTGTTGGCTAGGCTTTGAGTGGCTCATAAAGAGCAGTTAGCCTAGTACTAATCTATGAATCACACAGAATCTATGAATTACCACCTCTGGTGTGCTCTGAAATTAGCCCATAACCCTAATGGAACTCACCCAGTCAACAAAGCATGGATGCATAAATCAATCAACCAATAATAAGGAACATTAATTAATATGGTGCAAAGATTTTTCAAATGGAAATAAGCATTTTAAGCTTTGTTCTAATACGGAGTGTTAAGAGGGTTCAATATGCTTCTTGGCTGGGACTTTCTTCTACATGAAATCTTTATGCCCTTCCTTTCTCTGCCTGATTTTTGCCAGATGTTATGGTTTTCTTCCACATCTTAAAGACATATTGCAGGTAAATGGACACACCTACAAATGAGTCACAGGTTTGCCTGTTATGTGCACGTGAGTGTATATAAGTATGTGTGTGTGTACGTACGTTTATGTATGTTTGTGTCTTAATGTACATGCATATTTATGATTCTGTGCATGTGTTAGTGACTCTTTGCATGTGTGTGTTTGTGAGTGTGTGTATATGGGTTTGCTAGGGATGTAAGGAGGGAAACTCAGCCAAGAGCAGTTGCTTTATGTAGTACAATATGATGTGTCATATCATAGTTATTCAGAAACTTTGAACACAAACAGCTCTACAGCTTTACAGCTGGTATGTACTAAAATACCTTGCTAGTCAGTAAGGTTGTCCTGTGTGAAGGCTCTGCATGTGCTCATTTTGGTGTCTGCAGGCATGTTCTAGTAATAACAAGGTGATATTACAATTACTGTAGTCTGGTGTTCTGCTTCCGTAGTTGGGATTCATATTTTTCTGTGCTTGTCATAATGGCCATGCATTGATCTTTTCTTTTCTCGGAGACACTGTTCCTACAAAATCCTTTAGCTGTTACTGACAGAAGATATTGGATATCAGGTCTCACAGCTGTACAGAGGATATGGGAACAGCTGAAATTCTGGCATAATTCAGGAGGCAGCAGTGGGGTATAATTTTCTCATCATAATAAATAAAAAAATCTGGGAGTGGTGTAAAGAACTTCTTGCATTCATTACAGGCATTCCTTTATAACTCCCATGAGCTTCGACATTTTCCAGCCTGGCGACAGCAGAGACTATCTTTCTGACTGTATAAAATGGATGATCTAATCCTATAGATGTCTAAAGGCATTATTCTCTGCAGTTTACTAATTGTTTTCTGAGCTGTTTATCTCTGGGCTGGGGCCTACATGCGCAAAGATAACTAGAAACCTCCTTTTCATATTCTTGTTACATTTGATTGGTAATTTACCCCTTACAAAACAGAGGCAAACCTGTTACCATGATGACCAAACTACCCCAATGTTTTTACCTAGATGTGATATGCAACCACCGCAGCAGCTGTGCATTACATACTGTGGCAATTGTATAATTTTTTATCATATTTATTAAACGTGACATTTTTGCAAGTGACATGGGTACATATACAGTAATAAATGCAAAATATAATATTTCCTTTGTTACTTTCACACAACATACATTTATGTTTTTTTAACAACTTTTGTTCACTCTAACATTACTTAAATTGCTCATTTCCTGCTTTCATGTATTGCTAACATAAATTCCATTTATCTCTATGTAATTTGCCCCCCTCCCTTTTTCTAAAGATCCAAGCTCCTGTTCTTTTATCTCTTTTACAATATTCAGTACTTCAATTATAGTTGGCTTAGATTTTGATTGTGATTTTCTAGCAATAGCTTTTTGGCACCCAATAGCACTAAACATAGGTCTTACTGTAGCTAAACAATTCAGATCCTGTGTTTCAGCACAAAAGAATGATTTCCTTAGGTACAATACCATTTGCTCCCCCAGCATTTATGACAAAATACACTGTATGAATTTTTTTTTTTAATCTGCCAGTTCACTGCATTCACAAAAACATGTTCCAGTTTACCTGTCTCTTTCCAATCACACATCCAGCGCTTGTCACCACCCCTTAGGAATAATTGTCTGAAGTCTGTCTGAAGTAAAAAATACCCATGCAAAGACTTCCAAGCAAAAATCCTAAGCCTTCTGGACTTTGTTGCATATTTGAGAGCCGTGCACATGTCCTTCTATTGTTCCTTTGTATATTGCCTTTCCATTCTATCTTCTCAATCCTTTCTAATCTCCTCTGGTTGATTGATTCATATAGTTATCATGCAATATTTTATATGTCTTATTAATTATCCCTTTTTAGCAGCAACATCTATTCAAGACTCAACTAAAAATGACCAGAGCTGGTCTTTCCTTTATCAACCTCCTGTTCCTTTCTCTTTGAATTTTCTTTTTTTGTAAATGTGTTACCAATCCCTGGTAGGGAAAGCTTCTCTAAACTGCAGTCCAAAGTCCTGCCTAGTCTCATCTCATTCTCTTAACTTTTCCTCTCCCATTATTTGTTTCCAGTATATTGGTTCCTTTGCTAATTTTCTCCAGTAAATTCCAGCCCTCTTTTGCTTACTTTCTGTACCCCTGCTTTTAGTGATCTCTACTGGTAAAATCTCCTTTCTCCATTCTCATATTGGCTTACTTCTTAGAACACTTTTTGCTACATTACCATATTGGTTACTTCTTAGAACACTTTTTGCTACATTACCATATTGGTTACTTCTTAGAACACTTTTGCTACATTACCATATTGGTTACTTCTTAGAACACTTTTGCTACATTACCATATTGGTTACTTCTTAGAACACTTTTTGCTACATTACCATATTGGTTACTTCTTAGAACACTTTTTGCTACATTACCATATTGGTTACTTCTTAGAACACTTTTTGCTACATTACCATATTGGTTACTTCTTAGAACACTTTTTGCTACATTACCATATTGGTTACTTCTTAGAACACTTTTTGCTACATTACCATATTGGTTACTTCTTAGAACACTTTTTGCTACATTACCATACTGGTCACTTCTTAGAACACTTTTTGCTACATTACCATATTGGTCACTTCTTAGAACACTTTTGCTACATTACCATATTGGTTACTTCTTAGAACACTTTTTGCTACATTACCATATTGGTTACTTCTTAGAACACTTTTTGCTACATTACCATATTGGTTACTTCTTAGAACACTTTTTGCTACATTACCATACTGGTCACTTCTTAGAACACTTTTTGCTACATTACCATATTGGTCACTTCTTAGAACACTTTTTGCTACATTACCATATTGGTCACTTCTTAGAACACTTTTTGCTACATTACCATATTGGTCACTTCTTAGAACAATTTTTGCTACATTACCATATTGGTTACTTCTTAGAACACTTTTTGCTACATTACCATATTGATTACTTCTTAGAACACTTTTTGCTACATTACCATATTGATTACTTCTTAGAATACTTTTTGCTACTATATGAATATAATATTCTGCATGCTTGATGTTATTTTCCTTAGTTATGGAGATTACATGTTATCCATGGGCCCAGTTCAGAATAGTTACTGCATGGTGGATGCACTGTTACTATCTCTTGGTAACCATTTCTGGTTCAGAGAGAGCCCTACCATGGTGGTATACTACAAAGTAGTGTAGCACCATGGTTGGCTGTCTCTGTGGCCTATCGCAAATGTTAATAAGGCATTTCAAGAGACCAATGTTATTTAGTCATGTGGTCTTCCCCCCGGAACTGACTGCAGTAAGCCATTTACTCTGCCAAGCGATTCAGAGAATCACTTGGCTGGGTAACACACATCAGCCACCTGTATTAATGACATACCTATCAGCTGTACAGACTTTCGCACAATGTCCAGATTTTTGCCTAATATTTTTGGTCTATTCCTCTTAAAATTTGTAGTTTTCTGGTAAATCACTGGGATGATCTGAAGCTTGAAGTCACTAAATAATGACATACGTTTAGTTACACCCATTTGCTTACCCAATATTTCTGCCAAAATATTCTGTATGGAATTTTTAAAAATCTGGAAATATTGTTGATTGTTTACATTATTTCAGATAACAGGAAGTGCATGCCCCAGTCTGGAGATGAGTGCATTAACTCTTATGGCTTTTCTGCCATCATAGTTGAGGAAATTGGTGGTAAGAGCGTTTCAATATCAAAAATACTTTATTATAGATGAGTTGTGGCTAGAATTAAAGTCTAGGTCCTTATTACAAAACAGATGCCAATATATCCATGCTTATTGATCTGAGGGATGACTATCCCATGTGTTTTTTTTTTTTGTGATAGTAAGGCTTTGTGATACTTTCTGGGTAGTGCCAAGGTCATTATTGCAGTTTTGGAGAAGTTGCTTGGTTGTTTTATTTCTTAGCCGTTCAGTTTCCACATAGCGTCTAAGTTCTTCTGGATATTGTTCTCCTTATGGGGTAGCTGAATGGCTTGAGGCAAGGTTTTCTGCATACATTCTTGTGGTTTAATTTAGGAATGGCTGATAGCAACAAGTGGTGCAGTGGTTAACATTGTCACCTCACAGCAAGAGGTTTGCCTTCTGTGTGGAGTTTGCATGTTCTCCGTCAACAAATGATAAATAAAAAAATAAATAAAAAATATAAAGTGAGAAGAGCAGGGACCATAGCATAGAGCTAGCACACATCTCCTGCACGTGAAATGAGGTTATTGAAAATTAGGGAATCAGGCTATCTAGACTCACTTCTGAAAACTACCAGTTTGAACAGGGTCTAAATGAGCTGATTGCTTTATTCATGGATAGAGGGTATACCTATGAATATATTGGTACATTTCTGGAAGAAGTTAAGGTGGACAAAGGACATAAGTATAAGCCCTTTTTAAGTGGTCAGTTTGGTAATGGTAACAATAAACATATTCATGGGTTCATAGGTGATAATAAGCTAACAGCTCTTCTGGATCATTTTAAGCACAACCGATTATCTTATTGGGTAGAATTCCCCATACCTAGTTCTACTGTCTATATTAATATACTACCCATGCAACAGTGAATAGTTCTGGGTGAGATATTTCTAAAATGCTCCCATTATTGGTGACTGTATCTTTAATGTCCTTTCCATCAGCACTGTAGATCTCTGGAAGATCATATACATAATTGAGTATTTACAGGTGCCATATTGTAGGAAGCGTACTTAGTTGCTGCCTCTGTCCGTAAGTAGCACAGGGGCAATCATAGGGTAAATTTCCCTACGTCCTTGTATAAGGACAGGGATACCTTTGTTTTACCAGGAGGGGAAGTCTGTTGCAGAGTAATGGCAATCTCTGAGAGGTGTAAATGTCTCTTCAAACTGTTTAAGTTAGAGATTCAGGTCCCTGGAATGAGTATTTCTGATATCATTTGACTTGCAGATGTGGAGTAGGTCTATTAGTATTGGGTCAGGGAATGCCTTATAAAACAGACACAGGTCACCTCAGTAGTCTGTAAGATATCAAATACAGTGACGGTGCTTTGAGGTGGTCCATGTAAGGCTTATGTTTTAGGCACTGAACATATGTTTATGAACAGCCTGTGTGAGCATTCAGGCTCTTGCATATGGCTGGCCAGATACATGCCAAAGGGAGTATAGTACTCAATAACTGCCCTGATGAGAGGAGAGTAAAGGGAGGCAATGACATCACTGGACCTGGAGGCCATCCCTGTGCAATATAGCAGGACTTTCCTTCCACTGTGGAAATATGGTTGAATTTTAGGTTACTGTTCACATACGTTCCCAAATTCTGATCTACAGGGTCAACTCTTAGAGGCATATTGTCAATGTGGTAATCTTCCGGGGTGGTGGGTTTCTCAAAGGATACAATAATGTACTTTTTGCATTTAGTTTTAGTCCATGGCTGTGACACCAGTTATTTGTTTGGGACAAGCCTTCCTGCGGAATAGCTAAGTGACATGGAAATTCAGTGACTATTCCTAATTTGCAGTCATCCACAAAATTTGTCAGCCAGAAACCCTTGATGTTTGCCTTTCCTTTGGAGAAATAATTCCAAACAAGAGATGTCTCAGTGCTGAGCCTTGTAGAACTCCATTGATGATTGACTTTTTTGTGGAGGCAGTTTTCACAGTCTTGACCTCTTGAGTACTAACTCTGAGCCACTTGGCAATCTATGGGGTAATGTAGTGGTTTATTCCCAGATGGGTAAGCCTCTTCACTCTACCTGAGTGAGTTGCTGTTTCAAAAGCTTTGGCCAGGCCTTGGTAGGTGGTATGCACCATCTTCCATTTGTCCATTGATTTTGTAGCCTTTCTGAAGAAGTCAGTAAGGCTGAGTAAGCAAGACCTACCCTTTTACGAACCCAAACTGGGATGGGTTTAGTTTTTGGAGGTTCCCTATGTCCTTATTTATTAATTCTATGACAAGTCTTTTCATGGCTTTACAAATGAGGCTGATCAGTCTTATGAGTCAGTAATTACCTGGATCAGTGGATGGCCCTCTCTTGTGCAGCGATATGACTGTTGTTGCCCTCCATTCTTTTGGCACAAAGCCCCCGTAGAGACTTAGGTTGAACAGCGTTGTTAGGGGCAAAGATAAATCATGCTTCATGCTATTTAAGACATCCTGGAATGTTGTTAGGGCACATTGATGCAGTATTCCTGGCCTTTGACAGTGCACTCAGGATCTGATCCTGCATGAATGCGGGAGGTATCAGTCTCACAGTCAGAAACCAGATTACGTACATGCTCTTCCAATATTCTACAGTGTTGATAGAAAGGGTATTAAAGATACAGTCACCAAGAATGGGAGAATTTTATTTTAAAGACGATTGAGACTAAACCATGCCTTATTGGTAAAAGGTAATAATTTAAGAGCACTATTTGAAAGTGGTTGTTGTGCTGAAAAATTAGAAATCTACTGTTAACACACAAAGAACCTGGCACCCACCCTTGTGGGTCATGTAAAATGTACTGATATATTTTTAATGATTTTATGTTTACTTCGACCATATGGTATTTAGTATAAATTATAATGGTAGATTTAATTGTAATAGCCATTTGGTTGTATACTGTGTATTGTGCTAACTGTGTGACATATGATGATTTTTATATTGATAAAGCAAGAGAAAACTAAGTGAGATGATTGGTGAAAACTTCTATGCTATTAGGACAACAAGCACTAGCAGTGCATTATATCGATATTCTACTGAATGCCCTTCTTTCAATATATTTTTTATTTTTGTTGTAGATTATAATTCAGAGAGTCCATTAGTGGGCGATATCAATAGCAAACTAGATGTTAAAGGGCTCATATATGTGGGACACCCTCCTGGGCCCAATACTTATTTAAATAAAATTGAATCCAACCAAGTAATTAGTCAGACCCTGTGTTTTTATTTCAGTTGTGTATTGTGTATTGTTTTATTTTATGCCTGACATTTAGTCATATTTATGTTTTTTTTACACTTTCTTTTCAATAGTTATATTGTTTTAAGTGGATCACATATTTGTACATTATGGGCAAGTGATAATTCTATTAAGTACTGAAACAGGTGCTTTTAATATTATTTTTGGTTTTAATGAAGCATTTCAGTTTTAAAATGGATGTATAACTGATGAAGTTGGCGGGTAGATGGTATGTGGACGTTATTTTTTTTTTTGCTTCTTTTTATTTGATCCAGTCTTTGTTGGTGGGTTCAAAGTGCTTATTAAAAAGCATTTTTTTTGGAGCTTCGATTTATTTGTGCCTGGTGGAGTTCTCATCACACTTTTCCTGGTTATAAACTTTTTTGGCTCATTTTACCTTTTATCAGTTTTTTGGTTTTAATGAAGTTTTCTCATAGAAAAATATTTAACTGAGGATTGTTTTTGTTATAAAAAGTGTCACTAAATTCTGTGCACAGAATTTTTATTTTTTACATTCTTGGAATTACACTTAGTACATTAAAGGTGAGTGTAGGACTCCACCAAGTGTGTGTGTTTCTCCTTCTGACTGTGATTCTCCTAGATGAGATTTCAAGTTGCAGCCAATGTCTTTAGAGATTGTAGTCTGGTGAAGTGAGGGTTGCATCTTTGTTATTTGCAGATGGTGTATTTTTTCTTAGTTTTAAATGACTGATCTTTGGGTACAGGAGGAGTTCACTGTTGTGATCAAAATTTATAGGATATTAGAGGTCACAGTTCTCATCTAGAAAACTGTAAATTGCTCTGTGCAGATGGTGGTAGGAAAGGAGCTATCGGATTCATAAGTTCATATGTTCAGAAGTAGGTACTAGGCTATCGGCCCAAGGGCCTATGTAAGCCTAGCCAACAAGGTTCCCTGGCTTACACCACCCAAGAAAGTTATTTTTCTGTGTCACTGTCGAGCAGAGACACAGAAGTGATCCTGGGGTGTATCTCCTATTTTCCATCCACTCATCAAGATTTTTCTTGAAGAGTGCTAATGAAAACATTGCTTGACATAGATGGGTAGCCTGTTCCAGAGTATGGGAAGTCTCTGGGACAGGAATCTATTCCTCCAGCATGTCCTGTTTATTGTGGTGACAAGGTTTAGGTCCCTAGAGCATGTAGCTCAAAGGGATTGGGATTTCTTTAGGTGTAGCATGTCCAACAGCTCTGGGTTTGACATAGCTTTATATGTTAGGCAGAGATCACCTTGGAGTAGGCGATATGCTACGGAGTAAAGCTGGAGTTTTTTGAGGTGATCAGTGTAGGGCATTTGTTTGAGGCCAGTAATCCTCTTTGTGAGGTACTTCTGTGGCCTTTCCAGCTGCTGCAGATATCTTGTGAGGTACATTCCAAAAGGGGCGTTGTACTCTATAATGGGTCTAATGAGTGTCGAGTAGAGGGGAACAATTACCTCTTTTTTCCTGAATGAGAACCCTTTTATGATGAGGTGTGCCAAATAAAAGGACTTCCTGACTACTGTGGTGATGTGACATATATGAGTTTGGGATTGTGGTCATAAAGGAGGGTAGTGGCAATAAGGTGACTGACCAGTGGAGTGGAGCAGTGGCTGTAATACTGCAGATGTTGTACTGGAGTGGTGACATGACAGCTAAATCTTAGGGAGAAGCTGTCAGTTTACTGGACAGTCTGTGTACCCATTCACACTGATGGTCATGTGCTTTGGGTAGGGAACAAATTAAGCAGATTGTGAATTCAGCAGCAGCAGCAGAAGGTAGGTTATTTCTCTGGATATTTGGGTTCACTGTCCAAGATAAAGAACTTACAATCTGAGAGGATCTTCTGTAACCCAGTCATAAAATTGGATCAGGTTTGAAAGCCAGCTCCTTTTGACCAGGAACACAAAAAAGCAACCCATCTTCTCCATAGGTTCTCTCTGACTTTCCTTGCCACTGCAGTTGGAATAATGCTTCCCTAGATTTTTCTTGCTCCTACACCTTGTACTGGGGTATCACTGTAGATGTCTTCTCATCATCGGCCCTTATGCACTGGCCAGTGATATGCTGAAGATGTCCATTAGAAAATTCACAAACAGGCTGGCCAGATTTTGGAGGACACTGGGAGGTAGCCTGTCTAGTCCTTATGCTTTCTCTTTTCTTATGGCATTCAGTTCCATGTTTGCCTTCTCCCTATCTATCCTGGTGTTTATCCTGCTGTCCTTTGCTTGTCCCACTGTAGTCTACCTCCTTCCATGGCACCATTCCTTTCCCCTTCTTAATGAAAACTGAGGAAAGTATTAAGTATCAAGTAGTACTAAGTATTATGTAATACTAAGTATTATGTAGTACTAAGTATTAAGTAGTACTAAGTATTATGTAGTACTACGTATTAAGTAGTACTAAGTATTATGTAGTACTAAGTATTAAGTAGTACTAAGTATTATGTAGTACTAAGTATTAAGTAGTACTATGTATTATGTAGTACTAAGTATTATGTAGTACTAAGTATTATGCCTCTTTCCTGCATTCTACAATCTCCTTCCCATGTTTGCTCAACATGGAGATGCCTGCCCTTGCCTTTCTTCTTTCTGATATACCTAAAAAGCCTTTGCTCACCTTAATGATCCTTTCTAACAACTTCCTTTCACGCTGTGCTTTATGGCTCTCACCTCCTTTTTTTTTGCCTTTCTCCTTGTCTTCGTGAACTCTGCCTCCTCTGTCTCCCTTAAGTTCATAGGTTCATAGGTTCATACTAGGCTATCTGTCCTAGGGCATTTATAAGCCTAGCCACAGTGTGTTTGGCTTTCGCCACCCATTTTAAATTAATTTTGCTATGCCCTTTTTCGAGGTTAGTATACTGTGCTTCTGTCTAACAGTGACACAGAAGTGATACCCGGGGTAAACCTATGATCTCCCATCCACTCATCAAGATTCCTCTTGAAGACAGTCAATGAGGGACTCTGCCTAACCTGGACTGGGATTTTATTCCAGAGTGAAGGGAGCCTCTGGGTTATGAATCTGTCCCTCCAGCATGTCCTATTTATTTCAGTGCTGAGGTTCAAGTCTCTTGAGCGCGTAGCTCGATGGGATTTGGATTTTCTGAGGGGCAGCATGTCCATTAATTCGGGTTGGACATGGCTTTATACGTCAGGCACAGATCGCCTCTGAGCAGGTGGTATGCCACTGAGTAGAGCTGGAGTTTCTTTAACTGGGCAGCATATGGCATCTGTTTGAGCCCTTTGATCCTCTTGGTGAGGTACTTTTGGGGTCTTTCCAGTTGCTGCAGGTGTCTGGTAAGGTACATCCCAAAAGGGGCATTGTACTCAATTATGGGCCTGATGAGGGATGAGTAAAGAGGCACGATGACCTCCCCTGATCTAGATGTGAATCCCTTCATGATTAGGTGGGCTATATAAAATGTTTTTCTAACCACTTTGGCCACGTGGTTGTCAAATGAGAGATTGCTATCAACTTGGATCCCCAGGTCCCTAATTACTTCTTCTGTACTTAATGGATTACCACCTATGTGGTAATTTGTGGGCACTTTGTTTTTGCCAAAGGGGGTGACTATACACCTTTTGGCATTTAGCTTGAGGCCATGGCTCTGGCACCAGTTGTCTGTTTCTATGAGGCCCTTTTGGAGGATGCTTGTGTCGGCTGGAGAGTCGATTATGGCGCCCAGTTTGCAGTCATCTGCGAACTTGGTCAGCCACAGTCCTTCCGTGTTGGCCTGTATCTCCAATAAATATATACCGAACAAGCGAGGTCCCAGGACTGAGCCTTGTGGGATGCCACTTGTAACTGGTTTGGAGTCTGACATGGCTCCAGCAATTCTAACCATGTGGGTTCTGTCCTTGAGCCAGTTTGCATCCCATCTAGTGATATAGGGGTTTATATTTAAGCTGCTGAGCTTATCTATAATGCCCGAGTAGGGTATTGTATCGAAGGCTTTTGCGAGGTCCAGGTAGGCTGTGTGGACCACCTTCCCCTCGTCAATGGCCTTGGTGACTATTTCAAAGAAATCAACCAGGTTTAAGAGGCAGGATCTGCCCTTAACAAAGCCGAACTGAGTAGGATCCAGTGTCTGTAGGTCCCCAATATCTTTATTTATGAGGTCCATGGTGATCCTTTCCATAGCTTTGCAGACCAAGTTAGTCAGGCTTATGGGGCAATAGTTTCCAGGATCTGTTGAGGCACCACCTTTGTGGAGAGGGACCACTGTTGCTGTATGCCACTCTTTGGGTACATATCCTGTAGTAAGGCTGAGATTGAACAGTAGTTTTACGTTTGGGTTTAGCTCTTCTTGGAGTTCATGTAGGATGCAGCCTGGGACACCGTCTGGTCTCATTGATGCTGTGTTTTTTGCTTTGGAGAGGGCAGCTCTTACCTGAGCATCTGAGATGTCAGGGGGGCAGCACTCTGCTGGGATAGATATTTGCCCTTTTGGTGTGGAGGGTGGGGGAGAAGTTTGCGCTGAACCTGTCAGCTAAGATGTTGGCAATGTCTGTGGGTTTGGTGTATTTTTTGTAATTTTGGACTAATTCTGATCATATCTGGGAATTCCCACCCAGGTTCCTAACATAACTAAAGAAAGCCTTGTGATTATCCTTAGTGTCCTGTGCAATTTTTCTCTCGAAGCTGGCCTTAGACGATTTTATGAGTGCCCGTAGTTTTTTGCTAATACTGATCAGAGATGCCTTCCCTTTTTGGGATTTTGCTCTATCATGTAGTAGCTTCCTCCTTCTATTGTATAGTTTGTTTATGGCTGGGGTCCACCAGATAGGACATCTGCCTTTGGAGGACTGGGTCTTGGTTTTATTTGGGATTGCATGATCCATGCATTCCTGAAGGTGTTCATAGAATGTGTTTATAAAGGATTCTGGGCCGTATTTTCCATAGGCCCGGGGGCTTTGAAGGATTCCACCTCGGTTTTGAGGAGTGCGAAATTTGCTTTAGAGAAGTTTTTCACTGTGGTTTTCAGGGCAGGGGGTGGAGTCGGGATGTGAATATCCAGTGAGATTAGTTTATGGTCTGATCTTACCAGTGAGGGATACACTTCTAGTCTGGAGCATAGAGTCCCCATGTTTGTGATGATCAGGCCCAGTATGTTTTCCCCTCTTGTGGGAGTGGTAACAAGTTGTTCCATAGCATTTGAGTTTATAGATTCTAGGAACCTTTGGGCTAGGGTGTTGGAGCTAAAGTAATGCTCCCAGTCTATGTTTGGGTAGTTGAAGTTATAATGGTGTTTGGAGAGACCTTCATATTTTCCAGTGTTCTCAGGAAGGCTGAGTGGGGTTCCTGGGTTTCGGAGGGTGGTCTGTAGCAGGGGTGTAGCCAGGATTTTCAGATTTGTACTCACAGCTCCCAGACTACTGCCCCCTCAAAAAAGCCACACCCACTTCAGCACATTGCTGTCTGCCCACTCCCTTAAACTGCCAAGTCACGCCCCTTTCACAATGCTGCTCTCTAAATGGAACACTGACAAATGTACTACAGAATGGTAATTACTTGCATGATGAAAGAGCATGAACATTTCATTCCAAAAGCATATCTTCATGGGTTATAAAACAAAATACCTTCCCATTTAAATGTTTGCAGACTTCATCCCACTTGAGCTGCATCCCATTGTCTGAGTGGAAAACCTTAAAAATAGATCTAAATAAAGATCTATTTTTCTGGTGGAAGAAAAGCTCTTTGAACTGATGTGTCTAGTTGACGTCCCAGGAATACAATCCTGTGTGAGGGAGTGAAAAAAGACTTTTGAACGTTCTTTTGGAATTCCAGCTTGTATAAAAGATCTTTCAACCAAGAAAAATATTTCTTACACCTTGAAACAAATGCTGCAAACATAAACAAGTCATCTAAATATGGAAAAATGTAAATACCCTATAGCCTGCAATGAACTATAATTAGAGCTAGACATGTTGTAAACACTCTTTTGCAGGGGATAGTTTAAAGGGTGAGGCAGGGAACTAATAATGTGATCCAGACACACAAAACCTCAAGAACCATCTGAAGACTGGATGAATAGGGATGAGATGAAGAACAGGTGGAAACAAAAGAGAATATGGGAAAAGAGGAAAGATCCCCTGGAAAGGATGAATTTCCTCCTACTGGCATCTGTGTGACTTTGAACGATTTTCAGAACCCATTTGTCTGAAAGAATCTGTTGCCAAAGAGAAAAACAGAGATTCAGACTTTCTGGAATAAAAAAGGGCCCTGGGTGTGAGGGGGTCACAAGGTCTCTTGAACCAAACCCGCTGGACTGTCCTTGGCTTTGGGAGATTCAAGACTTTTATTTGGATTCCCCTTTCCAGTTCTTCTTAAATGCCATTAAATTTTGCTGCAGACATAGATCGGTGGCTCTGCTGTGGCCATTTGTTGTACCTCAGACCACTCATCTTTTACCCCAGATCCCTCTGGTGTAGCACCTGCAACCACTATTGACCAGGGGTTAGCCACATCCTCTGCAGCTGTTGGAGTTCCCTCGGTAGGCAACAAGAGAATGTTGGCAAGATTATTTAATCAGTTGTTGCCAAAAATGTATGAGAAGATAGAAAATCCCTTGTACAATTTGGAAAAGAAGCTCTGAAAAATCTTAAGAGTCCCTGGATCAGCTTGCTCCTTTCATCACACCTTTTGATCATCTCTGTAGCAGACAAGCCAAAGACTAAATTTCTATCGAATAGAGAATTTAAAATCTCAATTTTATCATAATCAGGGAGGTTCTGAGAATGCAGCCATGTAAACTTCCTTAAAACAGTACCAGTGGTACTCAACTCTGGAATAAATATTAATAGAGTCATACACACACTGCAAACAATGAGTAGTGACTTGTGCAACAGAAGAAACTTAAGTTATTTAAAGCAGATTTATCCTCACAAGAAGAAACTGCAGATAAAGCATTCCTCATACTTTCACAATTTGTCAAAACAAACTTTTAACAAATGCTCCTGGCAATTAAAAATTTTGAAAATCAAAGTTGCTGAAGTATACACTTTTTCCCCATACCTATCAATAATTGTCCCATCCTTATTAGAGAGAGTAGGATTGGAATTAACTAAATGCTTAGCATCAGTGGAATCAACTAAAGCTATAGCTGCTTGGCTTGTCCAGGTCTGCAAATGGTGTATAAAATTGAAAAGACTAGGGAACTTTATACATCCTATTTGCTTTTTAGGGGTAGCTGACTGACTATCAAGAAAATTGCAGGAAGTAACACACATATCCCCAAGAGCAGACAGAACAGAAGGAATGGTGTAAGCTCTAGAAAGTCCTTCTGTAACAACTCATAGTATTTTATGAGGAACTGAGAAACCACAATGTTCTCCCACTGAAAACACTGGAACAATCTAGCAATAGTCTCAGAGACAGGGAAACCCCCCACAGGACAAATTAGACACTGAATTCTCCTCTGAGTTTGAATTATAAATCTGAGGAAAATGCACTGTATCTCTCCCTGCATCTTCCTGCTCAGATTCAGAATCTTGAATCTCTTAAGGAAAAGAGGACCCCCCCCCCTTCTTTTAACAAAAACTACTTTACAAGAAGGAGCAATTGCCCAAGTTAAGCTCTGAGCCATACATAGTAAACTACTCCTGTCCAAAGAAATTTGAGGAGGGTTACATATATGCTTGGTTTTCTTTTTTCTTTTTTTTTTTTTTTTTTGGACTGGGCAAAATGGGGCCAGCCATGCTACTAATGACAGCAGTTGCTTCCCTAAGACATTCTGACACAACAGGAAAGCCTTCCCTGTTCCGTCCCCCAGGACCAACAACAGTGGCTCTCCCTTGGTCACTGAGAGGACTCCAGCAGCTGCAGAGGATGTGGCAAACCTCTGGTCCATATTGGCTGTAAATGCTACACCAGAGGAATCCAGGATAAAAGATGAGTCGTCTGCGGTACAACAAATGGCCACAGCAGAGTCACCCACCTGTTTCTGAGGCAAATTGCTAGCCTGCTATGGTTACAATGGCTGTTTGTGTAACTTTTTCTTTTTTGTGGCTAGAAGAAGGAGGACTGACTGAGGGATTATTAGTCTGTTCCATGGTTGGATGGTGTCCCTTTCCCAGGGAAGATGAGGAGCAATTGCCAGTAATTTTTTTTTACAGAAAAAACACAGTAAAAAAAGCATTTTATAACACTATATCAACCACACTAAGGAAAAATATACAAAATTCTTCACAATAAAATAAGTTTACAGTTAGTTTACACTATGATAGAAAAAAATGAGTGCTCCATTTAAGTGTTATAAGCTCGAGGCAGTCTGTTAAATGACAACACTCCTAGCTTTAAAATAACTCTCCTGAATGCTATAGTTTTAACAGAACAAGTGCTCCTGTGTACACTCAAATTTCTATATTAACAAATTAATACTTGTTAACTTTGACTATATAATATGGATAATAAAAAGTGATACACTGCCAATGTTCATGAACTTGTTTTCAATACTGTAATATGCTATCTCTTTATATACAGTGTCATATATGAAACAGATTGAACTATAAAGAAATAAAAAACACTGTGGAAAAGGATTTGCTCAATAGACTACCTCATTAGCAAAATAACTAAATAAAAGTATGCAAGATCTGCAGTACAGCAGATTACAAACATAAGCAACAATGAACCATACTGTGTAGCTGGCATAAACCAGAAAAACAACTATGAATAGTATAAAATCTATACATATTCCAAATTTGTTTTAACAAGTTTTATGATACTAAAGGCAGGATCCCTATATAAAAGCTGCTAAACAAATTCGGGAAGCAACAGATGTCAATTAAAAATGCTCAGAAATTACCAGTTAAAAACGCAAAAAAAATTTCCCAGACTGCCAAAACGTGCTACATTTCTTTGAAAACATTCAGCATATAGTCAGAATCAACAGCAATGCCTGCATTTGTGAGAATATATTTTGTTCGTTACACCTGATGGACATCTGTCATTAACAATGTGGCAGCACAGGCATACCTGCTGCACATGTTATTTAAACTATAGACTATTGGACATTAATGTCAAGAAAAAAATATTATTGCTTTGGCACTTAATATAACATTATAATTTCACAGCAAAAATTGTATATATGTATCTCTCTCTCTCTCTCTCTCTCTATATATATATATATATATATATATATATATATATATATACACACACACACACACACACACACACACACACACACACACACACACACACACACACACACACACACACACACAGACACATACTCATGGGTTGGGGTGTCACTTCACCTGTGACAATTATCTAGAGCCAAGGTTTACACTGCTGAGTGGCTAGCCCTGCTACCACCTGTCTTCCACATCATACATTTGCATGCATACTCACACTTATGGCCAATTTAGAGTGTCCAATCCACCTACTGCATGTCTTTGGAATGCGGGAGGAAAATGAAGCACCCACAGGTAACCCTAAATTCACAACATCAAGCAGAGAGGACTAGCACATGCCCATGTTAACTACTGTGACTGGATATCTGTGGCCTTCTTCCATGTGGACTGTACTGGCAACAGAAAACCTACTTCAGGAGCCAACGTTGCATATGATAAACTGCAAAATCTCATGCAGTGAGCTCTTACACACGTTCCCTAGACTTTAGAACTGCACTGTGTTTAACCAACAATTCCCATAATACATCTTTACATTCCAACCTGGGATACACCCTACACCTTCCAATACCTAGCCACACTTCTATTGAGACTGACATTAACCAGCTTAAACAAAATATTTGTAGTTAGTAAAAATAAATAATTTCTCTTACATTAGTAATGTCCACTAAAAATACTTTACTTAAAAATGAAAGTTCATTTTAAGCAGAAGAGCTTCTGAATAGTTTTTAATATATTTTACTTTTTCATTTGAGAAGAAACTATTCTGTCCACCTTTGCATACAAATAATTTAGAACATTGACTACCTTAAAAATATAACTACAAGCCATTGCTCTGACACCTGCATAAAACCAATCCTCCATTTAGCCTTTGTCTTTTTTTTTCTTCCTCACAACTTTATTGTTTTACAATTGTATCTCATCTTTGCCTCTTCCTTCTCCCTGCTATGGCTGATTTACCTTTGGAAGAATATTTTAACACTGCATAAAATAAGGGGATATCTTTTTTGTATGTCTACATCGGTGTTTAGTGCCACTGCAATGATAATAGTATACCTGCAACACATACTATGCAACTTCCTCAATATGTATGAATGCACCTTTCCAAATTTTTACTACGCCATTTTTAATTTTATATCCATGTTTACTGTCAATGCAGTATGAAACGTTCAATACGTACTATGAAATCTTTATAATATATGCGATTGCTCCTATGGGTATATAAATTCAGCTTATATGAAAGTTTTCATATTTTGTTCCGCCAAGGCTGTTTTGGAAATGAAAAATAAATACATAAAAAGTACAGTACAGTCCATAAATGTCAATAGACTTGACACATTCATAACCATTAACCTAAGTATGTTCCTGGCATATTAACTACAGTGCAAAACATCACGTCTTGTGTCTGGCCCTGACCTGACAAAATTCCTGTTCACAAATGTCGGGAAGCCAAAGTAACTGCCTGAGAATTTCAGCTATCATTTTTCACACAAGATACTGCACATGGCATCATCTCCTATAGCTCAAAACTGTATATATTTAAATAACTAATAATAAGTATTGTATACTGGGAACAGCAGTTGAGGGACCAAAACAGAAAGTGCACAACAGTTACAAGACTTTCAAGGAACTGATCCGAAATAATAATGATAAAAAAACACATTTTGGGAGCAAATCAGCGCCACCAGCCAATACAAAGTGTACAGAATATATTAATTCTGTAAAAGGCTGCATGTGCTGAACCATGTTTAAAGTCTTACAGAAAAAACGTCTTTACAAATCCCTTACCTGCAAAATGCAGTCGCTGACATTACAGACGTGTCACCTTCTCCATGGATGAAAGGAAAGCCACAACAAAGAACCATGACGTCGGCTGAATTTCAAACCTTTCTCCCTATCTTCCAGACTGTGCTAATTGGGCAATTATCACCCATTAACTAAAATATGCTAAACATGCAAATGCTTAATGAGCTGCAAATTACTATGCAGTCTCAATCAAGGCATTTGCATGTGCTATTTTATCACTTTATTTTATTTATTTTCTTAACTTAAAGTTTTTCTCTCCTGGGTCCTAGTGTCTGCCAGATTCTACCCCTATACCACTGTACTGAAGTGCGTACAGTGCGTATGCCTCCTGACGTCCCTGGTCTGTAGCAGGCTATAAACTGGAAGGCAGTTTTACCCACTGTTAGTTGCACATGGATAGTCTCTGATGCTTCGTGCTGTGCCACCAACCTGGAGATGTGGGTATCTTTGACGAATATTGATACTCCCCCTCCTTTTGTGGTTTGGTCCAAGTTTTGGGGCCGAAAAGCATGGTATGAGGTATAACCTGGTAGTGCTGGGGTGCTCTCGGGAGCCTTGAACCAGGTTTCTTTTACTGCACAGATATCGATGTTCTCCATGCTAAGAAGAGTTTCGAGTGTGTGCATCTTGAGGTTTAGACTTCTGGCGTTGAGTAGCATTACTCTTAGTTTCTTATCCCTTGTGATACCTATGGAGGTGGGTTTGTCTTTTGAGCCTTGCCTAAAAAAGGCACTATGGGGTAGCAAGAGCCTTTGCCAATATCCGAAAGCCCAGGGGTGACAGGTGCAAGCCGTCCCTAGCGAAGCATCGTGGCTTGTCGAGCATGTCATCCCAGGCTGACAGGCATTGATCCCCTTTGAATGACACCAATACTTAAGCCAATTGTTGAAATTGATCATCTTGTCTTCATATTGTGGCATCATTCTTGGTGAGGGTAAGATGCTACTCAAGTTCAGGGTCATACTGGCCTGGGCTACATGCTCAGAGAGCTCCTCTATGTCTCTTTTCATGTAGTCCAGGGAGGTATGTCTCAGGTCATTCACACCAGCATGGACAATGACTGAGTCATATTTGTACTTGCCTTGGAGTGACCTGAGTGCTTGTGTTATATGTGGCGGATCCTAGCGCACGACAGACAGCTCACCGTGACCTTCTCCTTGTTCAGCCTGGTGAGCGGGACGTCAGTGTGCCTGACGATAGAGTCACCTATTACAAGTGTATCAGGTGTGTTGTTTAGCCTTAAGGGCTGTGACTGTTCGGCACACTGGCTTTGTGAGCTGTGTTGCACGTGTTTTGTTTTGGGGTAGCGGTTGCTTGGGTGTCTGCTTTGGAGGTCTCTGCTGCTTAGGCAGATTTTTATTTAGAGCTTCCGAATATGTTTTTGTGTGTTTATGTGTTTGGTTTGCTGTCGTGGTAGGTCTATGTGAGACTGGAATTGTAGTGAGTGTGGTTTCCTTCTCCTCCTGACTGGTTTCGCCAGTACTGAGTTGGGAGAGCTTAGCCTCCAGTATGGCTATATGGTTGCATCTCTGTTGGAATTTGTTGGGTGGAGGAGAGGGTTGTCTGTGTACATGAGCCAGTTGTAACATTTTCTCAAGATTCCCAGATTCACCAGCTGGACCGGAGAGGAGATTGACAACTGACCTTTGGACATGCTAGAATAGTATTGGGAATTCCTTTATAATTGAAAAAAAAGGGCCAATGGGGAACGAGGTACTCAAGGGGAGTTTGTGAGGGTGTAGTGCTTTTAATATTTTAGTGCTGACTTATATAATTGCTTTAGTGAACAAGTGCCAGGTAACTTAAATGCAATGTGTTACAGGTAACTTAAATGCAAAAACAACAAACAGTAACTTTCTTTCAAGTGAAACAAGGAAATAAGTACAGTAAACAATGCAGATATCACTAGGGATCCACAGAAGCACTGAAAAGCCACATTTTAGCTGGAATTAGTGTTTCAGGGAAATAACAAGCAAACAAACAACAAGCATACAAATAAAGCTAGATTCAGCAGGCCTGGATCTAGTCTATGCTACAGCAAACAAGGTGTACCAATTTCAGTAAAAAACAGTTCAAATATGCAGGCACTATAAGCCTTTAACCAGAAATTCCCAGCTCAGAAGGGCAGAGTCCAGCCTCTCCTCCCACAAGAGTGCAGACCACGAACCTTCTTAATGTAAAATAACTGGCATGAAGCCCAAGTGCTTAAACCGGAACTAATACACTTTTAGAATAACAGACACTGAGCCCTCAATCAGCAGTTCACAACTTAGAAGGATGTAAGCTACCTGTCCTGCCACCACAGTGCAGGCCACAAACCTTCCTAATGTAAAACAACTGGTCTGAAGCCCAAGTGCTTAATCCAAAAGACTTAGAATGATAGCTACACTTTAATCAAGTTACTACCAAGCAGTAATAAATACAACTGAATACTTTAAAGAATGCCTGGATTAGTGCTCAAGTTATACAAACAAAGCTAGATTCAGCAGGCCTGGATCTAGTCTATGCTACAGCAAACAAGGTGTACCAATTTCAGTAAGAAGCAGTTCAAATATGCAGGCACTATAAGCCTTTAACCAGAAATCCCCAGCTCAGAAGGGCAGAGTCCAGCCTCTCCTCCCACAAGAGTGCAGACCACAAACCCTTTTAATGTAAAATAACTGGCCTGAAGCCCAAGTGCTTAAACCAGAATTAATACACTTTTAGAATAACAGACACTGAGCCCTCAATCAGCAGTTCCCAACTTAGAAGGATGTAAGCTACCTGTTCTGCCACTACAGTGCAGACCACAAACCTTCTTAATGTAAAACAACTGGCCTGAAGCCCAAGTGCTTAAACCAGAATTAATACACTTTTAGAATAACAGACACTGAGCCCTCAATCAGCAGTTCCCAACTTAGAACTTTGCACACCTTATATTTTGCTATAATGACTTTGTGAACTCTGCCTCCTCTGTCTCCCTTAACTTTGTACACCTTATATTTTGCTCTAATGACTTTGTGAACTCTGCCTCCTCTGTCGCCCTTAACTTTGCACACTTTATATTTTGCTATAATGACTTGGTGAACTCTGCCTCCTCTGTCTCCCTTAACTTTGCACATCTTATATTTTGTTATAATGACTTCGTGAACTCTGCCTCCTCTATCTCCCTTAACTTTACACACCTTATATTTTGCTATAATGACTTAGTGAACTCTGCCTCCTCTGTCTCCCTTAACTTTGCACATCTTATATTTTGTTATAATGACTTTGTGAACTCTGCCTCCTCTGTCTCCCTTAACTTTGTACACCTTATATTTTGCTATAATGACTTGGTGAACTCTGCCTCCTCTGTCTCCCTTAACTTTGCACACCTTATATTTTGCTCTAATGACTTTGTGAACTCTGCCTCCTCTGTCTCCCTTAACTTTGCACACCTTATATTTTGCTATAATGACTTTGTGAGCTCTGCCTCCGTTGTCTCCCTTAACTTTGCACACCTTATATTTTGCTGTAATGAGTTCGTGAACTCTGTCTCCTCTGTCTCCCTTAACTTTGCACACCTTATATTTTGCTGTAATGAGTTTGTGAACTCTGCCTCCTCTGTCTCCCTTAACTTTGCCCACCTTATATTTTGCTATAATAACTTTGCACACCTTATATTTTGCTGTAATGAGTTTGTGAACTCTGCCTCCTCTGTCTCCCTTAACTTTGCACACCTTATATTTTGCTGTAATGAGTTCGTGAACTCTGTCTCCTCTGTCTCCCTTAACTTTGCAGACCTTATATTTTTCTGTAATGAGTTTGTGAACACTGTCTCCTCTGTCTCCCTTAACTTTGCACACCTTATATTTTGCTGTAATGAGTTCGTGAGCTCTGCCTCCTCTGTCTCCCTTAACTTTGCACACCTTATATTTTGCTGTAATGACTTGGTGAACTCTGCCTCCTCTGTCTCCCTTAACTTTGCACACCTTATATTTTGCTGTAATGAGTTTGTGAACTCTGTCTCCTCTGTCTCCCTTAACTTGGCAGACCTTATATTTTTCTGTAATGAGTTCGTGAACACTGTCTCCTCTGTCTCCCTTAACTTTGCACACCTTATATTTTGCTATAATGACTTTGTGAACTCTGTCTCCCTTAACTTTGTACACCTTATATTTTGCTGTAATGAGTTCGTGAACTCTGCCTCCCTTAGCTTTGCACACCTTATATTTTGCTGTAATGAGTTCGTGAACTCTGCCTCCTCTGTCTCCCTTAACTTTGCAGACCTTACATTTTACTATAATGACTAGCCTCATGTTTCTGTGTAGCCACAATGTCCTTCTTTGTTTTTTGCTTTCTGCCTCTTCCCCAAACCCTGGTCCATAACCTTGAACACTCATCCTCTGACACATTCCAAGAGCTTATTTAGTCCCTTAGTTTGCCCCTGACACATATCTCACCTCTGTTCTTCTGCTAAGAATCAGCATAATTCAATTCCTTGAAGTTCCACAATAAATAAATAACAAGCAAACAAACAACAAGCATACAAATAAAGCTAGATTCAGCAGGCCTGGATCTAGTCTATGCTACAGCAAACAAGGTGTACCAATTTCAGTAAGAAGCAGTTCAAATATGCAGGCACTATAAGCCTTTAACCAGAAATCCCCAGCTCAGAAGGGCAGAGTCCAGCCTCTCCTCCCACAAGAGTGCAGACCACAAACCCTTTTAATGTAAAATAACTGGCCTGAAGCCCAAGTGCTTAAACCAGAATTAATACACTTTTAGAATAACAGACACTGAGCCCTCAATCGGCAGTTCCCAACTTAGAAGGATGTAAGCTACCTGTTCTGCCACTACAGTGCAGACCACAAACCTTCTTAATGTAAAACAACTGGCCTGAAGCCCAAGTGCTTAAACCAGAATTAATACACTTTTAGAATAACAGACACTGAGCCCTCAATCAGCAGTTCCCAACTTAGAACTTTGCACACCTTATATTTTGCTATAATGACTTTGTGAACTCTGCCTCCTCTGTCTCCCTTAACTTTGTACACCTTATATTTTGCTCTAATGACTTTGTGAACTCTGCCTCCTCTGTCTCCTTAACTTTGCACACTTTATATTTTGCTATAATGACTTGGTGAACTCTGCCTCCTCTGTCTCCCTTAACTTTGCACATCTTATATTTTGTTATAATGACTTCGTGACCTCTGCCTCCTCTATCTCCCTTAACTTTACACACCTTATATTTAGCTATAATGACTTAGTGAACTCTGCCTCCTCTGTCTCCCTTAACTTTGCACATCTTATATTTTGTTATAATGACTTTGTGAACTCTGCCTCCTCTGTCTCCCTTAACTTGTACACCTTATATTTTGCTATAATGACTTGGTGAACTCTGCCTCCTCTGTCTCCCTTAACTTTGCACACCTTATATTTTGCTCTAATGAGTTCGTGAACTCTGTCTCCCTTAACTTTGCACACCTTATATTTTGCTGTAATGAGTTCGTGAACTCTGTCTCCTCTGTCTCCCTTAACTTTGCACACCTTATATTTTGCTGTAATGAGTTCATGAACTCTGTCTCCTCTGTCTCCCTTAACTTTGCAGACCTTATATTTTGCTGTAATGAGTTTGTGAACTCTGCCTCCTCTGTCTCCCTTAACTTTGCACACCTTATATTTTGCTATAATGACTTTGTGAACTCTGCCTCTTCTGTCTCCCTTAACTTGGCAGACCTTATATTTTTCTGTAATGAGTTTGTGAACACTGTCTCCTCTGTCTCCCTTAACTTTGCACACCTTATATTTTGCTGTAATGAGTTTGTGAACTCTGCCTCCTCTGTCTCCCTTAACTTTGCAGACCTTATATTTTGCTGTAATGAGTTTGTGAACTCTGTCTCCTCTGTCTCCCTTAACTTTGCACACCTTATATTTTGCTGTAATGAGTTCGTGAACTCTGTCTCCTCTGTCTCCCTTAACTTTGCACACCTTATATTTTGCTGTAATGAGTTCGTGAACTCTGTCTCCTCTGTCTCCCTTAACTTTGCAGACCTTATATTTTGCTGTAATGAGTTTGTGAACTCTGCCTCCTCTGTCTCCCTTAACTTTGCACACCTTATATTTTGCTATAATGACTTTGTGAACTCTGCCTCTTCTGTCTCCCTTAACTTTGCACACCTTATATTTTGCTGTAATGAGTTCGTGAACTCTGCCTCTTCTGTCTCCCTTAACTTTGCACACCTTATATTTTGCTATAATGACTTTGTGAACTCTGTCTCCCTTAACTTTGCACACCTTATATTTTGCTGTAATGAGTTCATGAACTCTGCCTCCCTTAGCTTTGCACACCTTATATTTTGCTGTAATGAGTTCGTGAACTCTGCCTCCTCTGTCTCCCTTAACTTTGCAGACCTTACATTTTACTATAATGACTAGCCTCATGTTTCTGTGTAGCCACAATGTCCTTCTTTGTTTTTTGCTTTCTGCCTCTTCCCCAAACCCTTGTCCATAACCTTGAACACTCATCCTCTGACACATTCCAAGAGCTTATTTAGTCCCTTAGTTTGCCCCTGACACATATCTCACCTCTGTTCTTCTGCTAAGAATCAGCATAATTCAATTCCTTGAAGTTCCACAGTTTGAACTCTATTCTCTCCCTTCCTCTTCACTTTTTAATAACTATTAACTAACGACAACTTTTATTGTACTTTCCTGACCCTCCACCTTGGTTACGACCACATCCAGAATGCTATCCTTTCTGGTACGATCTCTCAACAGTTGGCTGAACACCTAATGCTCCAGGACATTAATTATTTATACCTCTCTTCCATAGACTTTGGAATATTTCAGTCTGATTTTGGGAAATGCATATTGACCATGTCTATAATAATTGTCTTCTTTCTACCCCATTCCTTTATTTGCTCATCCAGCCTCTGTTTCTACTGCCTCACTATATTTGAGGTTAACATGCTCCATAAATGCACCAATACTTCCCCTTTTCTCTGTCTTGCCCCTGGTTCTGACCTTGCCTGCTGCCTTACCATTTCATTGCATAGTGCTTGTGTATCTCTGTGACACTGCATTTAATGCTGTCAGTATTGTAGATTGCTACTACCCCTTAATCCTTCCCTGTCTGTCTTTACCTGCTGCATCACTTCTTACAACTTCTGCATTGCAGTGGTGCAGCAGATAGCATTGCATTTCACAGAAAGAGGTTCTCCGGTTCAATTCTCAGCTGGGGTGCCTTTTGTATGGAGTCTGCATGTCCTCCCTGCATTCGTGTGGGTTTCCTCCAGGTGCTCAGGTTTCCTCCCACATTCCAAAGACATGTATCTGGAGCATTTCTCCCCAGGCCTCCACTGAAAATGGGCTCTGTTCCAGTCCAACTTTCCTGGTAAACAAATGTTAAATAAATAAACTTTCTCATCTTCTTACCCAGACTTTCTTCTGTTGCTTAATAATACTATGTTAGCAATGATCTAAATGACCATTGTTTGCATGTCTTCTATGTTCTTTTTTTTTTTTACATTCTGCCTGAGTACATACCCCCCTCTTTTGTATCTTTGACAACTCTCCGCCCTTCTATTCTAGTTTAAGGGCACAGCCATTAAGATGCACGTTCAACTAAACATTGAGCCTTTTCATCGACTATGACCTAAGATGGAGGCTGTTCCTGATATAGAGCTGGTCCTCCTGTCAGTCTGTCCTCATCTGGTCTCTTGGTTAAGTTTTTCTTATCATTCTGTCAGTCCCAAGCACATCTCCCTTGTTGCTACCACAGTCAGGCACCACTGTATTCCCTCATCCTGTCTTTCTGCAGCATGATAACTGCTTGCACAGGTAACACTTCTGAGAATACAGCTTCCACTCTACTATCCCTGCATATCTCTCTGCTAACTTCTCCATTCTGCTTGCTTTGCCACCACTTCATTTCTATTCTCTGACATGTCATTTTAGCCTACATGCACTACAACATGCATCTGTCCCTATTCTTTGGCATCCACCTTGGTCATTTCCTCTTATTAAGTCTAAGCCCAAAATCTGGCTTCAAGGTTTGGACTGTCCTGTCTCCCTTGTCAAGAATTTTAATCCTACTGGTGACCAAGTCTTCAATCATCAAAACCTTCTTCTTACATTGACTCTTATCCTGTTTACTTCCTATACCGTTTCACTATCTACAATCCTTTCTCTACCAGGTCTATCACCCTAATCCTCATAATTGTCTATGCTGGTTGCCTCCCTCCCTGTTCTGCACTTGATTGTTTTCTCATCTCTCAGGTAATCTTTTTACGAGCCCTGTCCAGTGTTCGGTCACTATTGCTCTCTGACTCTCTTATCTGTCTGAGGTCCATTTCCAGCCCACTTTCCTCCTATGTGCCATGTGATAGTGACTCTTACTTAGCTACCTCTAGCTCTCTGTTCATCAGTTTTCACTGTCTTCTGCATCCTAACTTCCAGCTTTTTTTTCTGCTTGTCCTCTCTTTCATGGCTGCCTCTCCCACTTTCTACTTTCACCTTATTCTGTGGTACACTTGAGTGTGTGTGTCTTTCGGCTTTTCCTGGTTAGGGGTCGCCACAGCGGAACTCCGGTCCGCTAATGATTGGCAGTTGATTTTTACATGCCGAGTTGCCAGCCCTGACGCATAACCTTCAACTAAGGTACGCCCATTCACGCATTTCTCCACGCAGAAGACGCTCTAGCTGAGAATCGAACCGGACAGCATCTTACTGTGAGGCGACAATTGTCCTTCTGTCCTCTGGCTTTCTATGGTCTACCTTTTCCCATCCCTGTTCTGTTAACTGGCCTCATATGTCCTCCTCTTCTCCAGCATCACTCTGCCCTTTCTTGCCTGAGTAGACAGTCTAGTACTATTTGAACTCGCCTGCTCTCCTCTACAGCTCTCCCATTCTTCCCAATGCAGGCCTCACATCATCTGTCACTAAATGTTCTCCGATGTTAACTGCTGTATCATGTCCTCTACACCTCACCCATCTCTCTCTCACTCTGTCTCCCTTTCTCATCCAGCCTATTCATTTCCTTTCATCCTATTCCATTCCTGGATCCGTCACAAATTATTGTGTGTGTGTATATGTGTATATATATATATATATATATATATATATATATATATATATATATATATATATATATATATATTGATATATTATATTGTGTGCTTTACAGTAGCCTGGCTGTTTGTGTGACTAACAGTTTTGTTATACTGTGTTGTTCTTTGTTGCATCTCCATTTAGCTAAACAAAGTGTTCTCCTTGTGGCTTTCCACAGTTTTCTAACTTTTACATCTAATGTTACATTTAAATTACAGTTTCATGTGGTTTTCAGGCCAGGGTATAAATGTGCTGAGGTCAATAGTAATTATCCTGAGGTCGGTAGTAATTATCCTGTGGCAGAGAATAATTTGCTCCTGTTTCTGACATTATTTGACAGACACAGGCACTTCCAATTTCAAATTCTGTCTTAGGAACTATAGTTAACTCCTCCTTCTGGGCAAAGCTGTACAAATTTCATAGTAAAGCAGTGGTATATTGTTGAAATTCTAAGCTGAGCTCATAGCCAGTTTAACCCAAATTATTTACTGAAATTGAAATTCTCTGATGGGGAAATGAACCATCGCTGTGGTGGTGACAGGTCCAAAGCCTAACAAGTAGACCACCAAAGACCCCTCTAAAGTATACTTGGTTTAATTTCTCCAAGTGTTTTGGGATTCTAATACCATGATGGGAATAGACCCTATTTCTAATTCAAAGTATGATTAAAGATCATGAAATTAGTATTGTTTCAGTCTTTGATGTTAACCAAAAGTGGTCTTCGCAGCACCCATAATGTGCCCGGTAATGACTCCTTCTGCAATTCATACGGAGCTGTATGTACTGGTTGCATATTTAAATACAACAGTAAATTCTTTATTTTTTATGAGAACCATTGGTCCTACTTCTATTGGAACTGTCTGGCTATCTTTCTTCCACACTGCTTTGGCTTCTGCTTGCAAATACTGGTATTTTATTTTATACTGGTATGCAAACCACACACCTATTGCATAGTCATTCAGTACAAACTTCATTAATACATGGAGCCATTAAGGCAGCTACTGGATACCTTGTTTTTTGGGCCTGTACTAAATTTTTTTATCTACACCTGTTATTTTGCCTCAAATCAATACCTTAACTAGGAGGTAAAACACTATCATCTTCTCTTATTCAGCCAACAAACTGACCTTATAGCCAAGCTAGACTTGAATATTGACTGGATACTCTTAAATGAGTGCTCAAACCTAAATTAATTTATATGTACTATTTTTTTGAACCGATATTTAATTCAGGAGCCTCATTCTTCATCAGCATACCTTGCACCCATGGTCAGAAATGGAAGTTCTACCCGCTAGTCTACGCTCTGTTACCAGCCTCATAACACTTGATATATTCAGGTAATGTAAGAATTGCCTGATGCTCACAAATAATGATCTTTTAGGTTCATAGGTTCATAGGTTCATACTAGGCTATCTGCCCAAGGGCATTTATAAGCCTAGCCCATAGTTATGTGGCTTTCGCCACCCCCTTAGTTTGAATAAAACTATGCCTATTATTTTGCTGTGCCTCTGTCAAGCAGTGACACTGAAGTAATCCCTGGGGTATATCTGCGATCTCCCATCCATTGGTCAAGATTCCTCTTGAACAAGGCCAGCGAGGTGCTCTGCCTCACATGCACCGGGATTTTGTTCCACAGCATAGGGAGTCTCTGGGTGATGAATCTGTCCCTCCAGCACATTCTATTTATAACCGTGTCAAGATTTAAGTCTCCCGCCCTTGTGGTTTTTGAGGGATCTGGATTTTTTGAGGTGAAGCATATTCATCAAATCTGGGTTTGACATGGCCTTATATGTCAGGCACAGGTCACCTCTGAGCAAGCGGTATGAGACTGAATAGAGCTGGAGTTCTTTCAGTCGGGCAGCATAAGACATATTTTTGAGACCCTTTATCCTTTTGGTGAGGAACTTTTGGGGCCTTTCCAGCTGCTGCAGGTGTCGGGTCAGATACATTCCGAATGGGGCATTGTACTCAATCATAGGTCTAATGAGTGATGAGTACAGGGGGACTATGACCTCCCTTGATCTAGATGTGAATCCCTTCATGATCAGGTGGGCAATGTAGAAGGTTTTCCTAACTACTTTAGCAACATGAGTGTCAAACGAAAGGCTACTGTCAACCTGGGTCCCCAGATCCCTGATGACTTCTTCTGTATATGGTAGCTAGGGGTAACCTTGTTTTTCCCGAAGGGTATGACTATGCATTTCTTGGCATTTAACTTTAGGCCATGGCTCTGGCACCAGTTATCCATTTCTGTGAGGCCCTTCTGAAGGATATCTGTATCAGATGTGTTTTCGACTATGGCGCCCAGTTTGCAGTCATCTGCAAACTTTGTCAGCCATAACCCTCCTGTGTTTGCTTGTACTTCGGAAAAGTAGATGCCGAACAGGAGTGGACCTAGGACTGAGCCCTGTGGGACACCACTTGTGACAGGCTTTGAGTCTGACATGGCTCCAGCAACTCTGACCCTGTGGGTTCTGTTACTTAGCCAGTTTGCAACCCATCTTGTGATGTATGGGTTTACATTCAAGCTGATGAGTTTTTCGATGATACCTGAGTGGGGTATTGTGTCGAAGGCCTTTGCCAGGTCGAGGTAGGCTGTATGGACTGCCTTTCCCTCATCAATGGCCTTGGTGACTGTTTCAAAAAAGTCAACCAAGTTTAAAAGGCATGATCTGCCTTTGACAAAGCCAAACTGGGTTGGATCCAAAGTCTGCAAGTTCCCTATGTCTTTATTTATGAGTTCCATTATGATCCTCTCCATGGCTTTGCAGATAAGGCTTGTCAAGCTAATGGGATGGTAATTTCCAGGTTCGGTGGAGGCACCGCCCTTGTGAAGTGGGACCACAGTCACCGTGCGCCACTCCTTGGGTACGTATCCTGAGGTGAGGCTAAGATTAAACAGCTGTCCTAACTGCGGGTTTAATTCCTCATTGAGTTTGTGGAGCACACAGCCGGGGACACCATCCGGTCCCATGGATGCTGTGTTTTTTGCCTTGGAGAGAGCAGTTTTCACCTGGGTGTTGGAGATGTTTGGGGGGGCTACAATCCTCTGGTATAGATATCTCTCCTTTTGGGGGGGAGGGGGGGGAGAAGTTTGCACTGAACCTGTCAGCCAGTATGTTGGCAATGTGTGTAGATTCAGTAATCTTCACATCATTTTGAACTAATTCTGAGCATATCTGGGAGTTTCCTCCTAGGTTTCTAACATAGCCAACGAAGGCCTTATGATTGTCTTTTGAGTCCTTGGCGATTTTTCTCTCAAAATTTGCCTTGGATGATTTTATGAGAGCTCTTAGTTTTTTACTTATAATGATCAAGGGTGTCTTACCTTTCAAGGATTTTGCTCTATCTTGTAGTAGCTTCCTCCTTTTGTTGTAGAGCTTGTTTATGGCTGGGGTCCACCAGACTGGACGCTTGCCTTTGGTACAAAGAGTCTTAGTTTTGTTTGGGATTGCCTGATCCATGCAGTACTGTAGGTGCTGGTAGAAGGCATTTGTAAGTGATTCAGCGGTTTGAGTAATGTTTACCACTGGCTCAGGGGCCTTAAAGGAGACCACACTAGTTTTTAGAAGTGGGAAGTCGGCTTTTGAGAAGTTTTTCACTGTGGTCTTTTTTATTTCAGGTGGGGGCGGGATAAGGACCTCCAGCGAGATTAGTTTATGATCTGATCTCACCAGTGAGGGGTATACTTCCAGTGTTGAACATTGTGATCCCATGTTCGTGATGATGAGATCAAGTATGTTTTCTCCTCTTGTGGGGATGGTGACTAGTTGTTCCATGGCATTTGAGTTTATGAACTCCAGGAACCTTTGGGCTAGAGTGTTTGGGCTTGAGTAGTGTTCCCAGTCTATATTAGGGTAGTTGAAGTCACCTAGTATGATGGTGTTTGGAGATACATTTATCCCCTCCAGTGTTTTCAGGAAGGCCATGTGAGGTTCCTGGGTTTGAGAGGGTGGCCTGTAACATGCTACAAATTGCAGAGCAGTCTTGCCTACGGTTAATTGCACCTGGATAGTCTCCGATGCATCGTATGTTGCCACCAACCTTGAGGTGTGGGTGTCCTTTATGAATATGGACACCCCCCCTCCTTTCTTGGTGTTGTCCGGATTTTGGGGCCGGAACGCATGATATGAGGTGAAACCTGATAGTGCTGGTGTATTTGTGAGAGATGCAAGTACCTATCAAAATTTGGGGCTACAGTCTCACAACACATCTTGGGAGCTCTACATACCTAAATCACACTACATACATACATACTCGCACTAAATTATCGTACACTGCGGCACTTAAAAAATCCTTGTCCAAGCTACAACTGACTAATAGGAGGAAGGCCCAGCATAAATTATGCACTGCAGCAGTAATTAGAGCCAACACAACTGGGAGTCACCAGGAAACAGCACATTCTAGACTTGCTACACCCAAAGAATCTTTAAGCCCAAATAGAAATGTATAAGCAGTTAGTGACTCCATAGTTATGCACATGAATTCTACACTCACAAAGCTGGATGAAAGCAGGGTGACAGTGAGTTGTCTGTCAAGGGCCAAGATTGCTGTTCTTACAAGCACTCTGAGGACTGTTATACCAGACAAATATGAATACTGCATGGTGGTGATCCGTGTTGGGGTAAATGATCAGGAACACAAAACCCTGAGGGATATGGAGAGAAACTTAACAGAGCTCTCCATGCATGTCTCAAATGCAGGAAAGACCCTAGTACTGAGTGGAATGCTTCCATCACCAAGAATGATGCTTAAGTATAAAAAAAGAAGATTGTCTTTAACAATTAGCTAAACATCTGGTGTCATTGTAGGGTAACCCAGTATGTATCAGTATGGGATGAGATACTTGACAACTGCCCATCCTTTGTCAAGGAAAGTTTGCACCTCTCATTCCAAGGATGAAGAAATTGCACATTTTTGGGCAGGATCCTGCAGACAGACCTCTCAACCTAACTTTCAAAACAAATTAACCATAAAATCATATCAAGGTGGTTCTACTTAATGCTAGAAGTCTAAATAACAAACTGTTAAATCTTGGGGCCTTTTTGCATTTGTAACACATCCATGCATATGTTGTTATGTTATAGAAATATGTAAAACACAAAGCCCGAAGTGGTTAGCTGAGTGCCGCCAAACTACTGTTGAAAACAGTCACGAACAGTCACAAAGTGAATTTCCTTTAACACAATTTTAATGGTGTTTTCGGAAACGACTATGCGTTTCCTTCTTCAGAAGGTAAAAAACCAAAAGCAAAAACAACGTAATCACATCCAGCCCATCCTTTTAAAACAATTTAAAAACATCATGTGATACTAATTAATGAATAAATTGATAAATTGATAAATACGCTCAAAGCTATGTTTACATTTAACTAACAACAATTCTAACTACATCAACCCAAAGACAATCCCAAAGCAGGTCCATTTATTTTAACTAAATAATTCTGAGATATAAGCTAGTTGTTGTATTCTTAAAAACTCTTAACCAGACTTTTCACATATACTACGAAAAACTAGTTATGTTACATTTAAATACAGTGATTCAAATTACCTTAAAAATAATCCCAAGGTATTTCACTACTTTAATTAAAAACTGAATATCATCAAATGTAGGTTAAAAATAAATCCAAGTTGGCCAATAATACAAATGGCCAATATGGACAAGTTGAAGGCAGCAAAAACAAAAAAAGAAGAAAAACCATTTCTAAATCTTTTACATTAGGGTATATATAGCCAAGATGCCTACTACATACAAAACAATAGTGTTAAAGCATTAAAGCAAGGTGTCAACATATGAAAATCATCACAGGGCAATTTAAAAATCTGTAATAACAAGCTCCCCTATCTTTTGCAAGCAAGCTTTTTTAATACACAAGTAATGGACATATTTTCATTAAGACCTGGTGCAAAAGTAGCCCCTGTCCTTATCTGCCAACATAGTTCTTGTATGTCCAGATGAATTTGCCATGGTCCCACATAAGGGGCAATTTCTATTTTTTGTAGCACCATAAATTCAAATTTGTGATTAGGGAATTCCGAAATGTGGCATGCAAGTGCATTGTTTATGTCACCTTTGGAGATAGCGTAATAGTGTTCATAAACACGTTGCCTCAATTTACGCTCCGTTTTCCCTATATAGAATGCGTGGCAAGCTGTGTACATTGCAACATACACCACAGCCTTCGTGTCACAATTATATTTACCCATAATCCTATACGAAATTTTATTGACCAAGGCCGTGTTGCCTTCTTTTATATGTTTGCATTGTGCACAGCTGCCACATCTACTCATTCCTTTAATAGATCTCCTCATCTTAGATTGCCCACTTTCCAACAAAGTTTTCAAATTGACCCCTCGTCTAAAAGTTATAGGTGGTGGGCCACTACAAACTTTCTGAACTTGTTTATCATTCGAAAGCAATGTCCAATTTTTACTCAAGATGCCCCTTATAAAATGATGATCCATTGAGAAAGTACATAAAAACTTAAGTTGATTATTGGTATTGCTATATCCTCCCTTAGTTGCTACATTACCAATTGATTGATTCATTTGATTAGCAACATGTTGGGAGGCTAAAATGGGGCTAAAATGACCAGTTTTACGTTTGTAACCAACTTCATTCATGACTTCCTCTATCAAATGTAATGGGTACCCCCTATTGTTGAACATGCCAACTAGCTTGTTACATTCCACCTCAAAATCGTGGTCGTCTGTAACCATTCTGGCTGCCCGCACCATCTGGCCTTTAACAATAGCCTTCTTTTGATGGTGCGGGTGGCAACTGGAATAGTGCAGAAAACCATTAGAATAAGTAGGCTTTCTGTAAATGTTGCTTTTGAATCTCATGTTGGAAAAATCCTTCTCTAGCAAAATGTCTAAGAAACTAATCTCAGTATCACTGAAATTAAATGTAAATTCTAGAAAATTAGTTAGAGTAGTAATGGACTCAATAAAGCTGGGAATAAGTTCCGGTTGCCCTTTCCACAGAATAAACATGTCATCCTGGTATCTTGTGTACCAGGTGACATGTGTTTGGAACATAAAATTTTGAAATAGTAGTGTGTTTTCCCAATGAGCCAAAACACAGTTGGCGTACGGCCCCCCACAGGGCGACCCCATAGCTACCCCTGATGTTTGCATATACATACCATCTTCGAACTTAAATATATTGTTGTAAAGTATAAGTTCCAGAAGTGTTTCAACTAAATAGATGACCTTATCATTCACTTTTCTATCAACCAAAAAATCCCTCACCCACTCAAGGCCTACATCATGTGGTATCACAGTATATAAATCCTTTATGTCAACTGTGAGGAGCATTAAAGTTGGATCAAACTGGATCTTATTAATAGAATCCAAAAAGCTCCATGAATCCTTACAGATATGTTTTTCTTTCACTAACAGTGGCTTAAGTAAGGTGTCAACATATTTAGCGCATGCGCCCGTAATGGATCCTCTACCATCCACAATTGGCCTGAGGGGTGGGTCATAAATGGATTTGTGAATTTTGGGTACTCCGAAGAAAACAGGTAGTCTTGGTGATGCCATTGTTAAATAACTATGTAGCTCAGTGTCTATGAATTCTTCCAAGAACAAATCTTCCAGGATGTATTGAATCCTCCTATATGCTATGTTAACTTCATTGACACTAATCGCTTGATATGGTCCCTTCTCCAAATGTTTAAGAACTTTATCTACATAAACATGGTGGTCCATAAAGATGAGCCCATTCCCTTTATCTGGTTTCATCACCCTGACTTTACAGTCCTTCAGAGTACTAATCCATTGCCTATCCTCTGCTGTTATATTAAGTTTGGTGTTATTGTGTGGGGGATGGTTGGTAGCCAAATGCCTGAAATCCAACTCACATGCCAGTTCAAATGCTTTTAGGTTCTGTGCCGGGGGGGTTAAATACACTAGCTATCCTAAACGGGTTTACTAAACTAGGCGTGTTCCCTAAAACCATGCGTAAATTCAGTTTTCGTACAAACAATTTAAGATCAACAATTATTTTCACCATATCAAAGTGAGTATCTGGAATAAAATTCAACCCTCTTGAAAAGAAGTCACACATACTCTGTTCCACCTTAAATAAGGTGAAATTATATATTTTGAAATCACCCTCAGTACTGTTTATAATTTTTACTTCATTTTCGAGGGGAATTATTTCTTCTTCAAATTCCTCTTGTTCTTTGGCGACTGATGGTTCCCATTGGATCTCAAATTCCTTTGATTGGAATCTTGTCCTTGCCGAAAATCCTGAACAGATGCTGACATGCCAATGTTGTTGTTATTGTTGCTACTCAAAATGTTATGATTATTGCCTTCAGAGTGAATAATTTCTTTCCCCTGAGCCTGGTTACTGCGTCCCTGGTCGTCGCCACCTGTATCTTGGCCCACGGTCACCGGGAACTCGGGGGCCTGATTCGTACCAGGTAAGGGTACACTCTGGCCTCTTGTTTGATAATTAGTACTAATAGCTCTCACGGTATACTTAGGCTGACTTACTAAAGGAGGCAAAGGATACGCTTTATTGTTGGCATATTGAGATATGTCCCTTTCAATCTTCTTTTTCTTATTATTGGATAATTTAAGCATTGTTGCTTCAATGCTAGTGAATATTCTTGAATATTCATAATGGTATCTATTGAAATTCGGATTGTTTTTAATGTCCTGTTCAAGCAATTGTAAATCTTTTTGATAGGATGCTATCCCTTGTGCATAATGATCAATCAAGCTTTGCATAAATTCCCAACCCTGCTTGTCAAACATGTTTAAAAGCTGTTGGTGAAAGTCAGATCCATTGACTAACCCTACAGGGAACCTCCACTGCCGGAGGCCTTTGGGAACAATGTGCTTATCCAAGCACTCCTCTAAATATGCTACCTCCAACTGTAGCTTCCTACATTTAAACAATTTATAATCAAATTCATTAATAATAACCATAATATCTGTAACAGTACCTTCTTGTTCCTGCACGATATCTACTGTGTCACAAATGTTATAGAAATATGGTTGAAGTGCCCAGACAACACCCCCTTATTACCCGCATTGTATGATTACCACTCATTTAGTCCTGATGGAAACTGTGGTGACAAATCCATATTTGTTAGAGCCCCTACATTATCAGGAGATGAGAGAGATACTTAGATACCCTCAAGCTCAGCTTTTAGAAATTGAAGTCATGCTAAATAAGAAAAGCTACCAGATCATAGTATGTTACATGACCCTGTCTATGTCTTCCGAAAAATCACAGAACACTCCTAAATATTCTTGATGATCTCCCCAAAAGTAGGAATGATGTTATCCTAGGTGATTTTAACTACCTAGTGATTAACTAGGGGACTTACAGCATCAAAACTGTATATGCACAAAGATTCTTAGATTTTATAAACAAGAACTCCTTGGACCAGATTGTCATTGAAACCACTGGAGAGCAAAATATACTTGAGCTGGTCATAAGAAATTTAGCATCTGTATGTATCATCCCCATCGTATCCTCCTACCGGACCAAGTCAGATTACAATCTAGTTATCTTTTCCATAAAACTGCCAACCGTCAGACACAGATCTCACAGAATTCAAGGAATTTGTGTACAAACCTCCTGCAGTTCTATGATAAAATCTTTAAATCCAAGTATAACGGTATTAACTATAATGCTGATACTGCAAAGAGTTATGCAGGCAAGTTCTATCGCACCTGGACAAGGGAATTAAATTGGCAGTAAATCCAAGAAGCCCATTGTGCCAGGAAAAACAACAAATTCTCACTGCAAGAAGTTTTGCAGTGAATTTTTTTTTCTGGCACACTGCGCTTCTTGGGTTTATTGTTTTTTGATTCTTGTGTGTTTTATTAAACTGGCAGTCCCAACTACATCCAAATAAATGGGGAGGATTAAAAGCCAACTAGTGTGCTGGTCTTCAAGAAATAATAAACTATAAAGAAAAGAACAAAAGTCCTAAATCCATACAGAAGAACAAAAGACACCCAAAATTAAGCAGAGCATCAAACAGCTAGGTAAGAAACTGAAAAAAAAAATTACACCAGAAAAACAAAGGCATCTCATAAACTCAGACCAGCAACAAAAAAAAAACAAAGACAACTACAAGCCCTTCTTTAGTTATGTCAGAAAAATAAGAAATAACACCCACCATTGCTCTGAGCTTATCCATAATGGTACTAACTACCCCATTCCAGTGCATATTGCCAACATACTGGCCAATAAATGTAGTGCCAATATCACCTCAGAGACTTCTATTTCATGCCCACTTATACCTGATGGAATGAATCATGCCACCAGTCACCATGACAGATCATGCCCTGTAGGTACTATCCAAAATGAAGAGTACCTCATCTATGGGGAATGACAACATACCTGATTGCATAATTAATAGCACTAACTGAGCATCAGTGGACACACACCTCCACCTCTCCACCCTGAGCCTGGTAATTGGTTTTGTCCTATGGGAGTGGTCACAAATGTTGTGATGCTGCTTCATAATGGTGGCCCCACTACTGTACCTACAAATTACAGACCCATCAGTTGAATGAGTCTTATATGCAAAGCCATGGAAACTATCATAACTGACCTAATTAACTATGATATCAAAAATCTTATCAGAGTTGAACCCCAAGTAGTTTGACTTGTCAAGGGTAGATCCTGCCTATTGAATCTTGTGAACGTCTTTGAAAGGGCTACTCAAGCCATAGATTGTAAGAAAGCTGTCCACACAGCATATCTTGACCTTGCCAATGCATTTTACACAATGCCACATGCAAATATAACAAGCTAAAAGAGCTCTAGACTGACCCATATGTGGTTAGATGGATAGCCAACTGGCTTCTGGACAGTGTTCACACATTACGAGTTGAGGGTGCATTCCCTGAGAACATGGAGGTGACCAGTGGATCTCCTCGGGGATCTGTGCAAGGACCTCTGCTTTTTGGTTTCTACTTCTCAGATCTCCAGTTATCGAATGTGAATCTCTGATTAAAGTTTAAGGATCATTGTAAGATGGGAGCCATTGTCAAGTCTCCTTCTAACATACAGGTACTCCAACAGGACATTACACCTGTGAATATCTAGTGTACTAAAAATGGTCTCAAACTCAATGTCAAAAAGTACAACATTGCAGCATTTGGTAGGCTCCCCATAGCTCCAGCTTATACCATGGATGACATAGCACTTCAAAATGAAAAGGTGATGAGAGACCTGGGTACTTGGGTGTCCAGCTTCCATGCATTTGACCTTCAGCTCTAACAGTGGTAAAGAAATCCTTTTACTTTTCGCAGCTTAAAGTAAAAAGTATTTCTTCAAGATCCAAATAGGTTCTTACCTCCTTGTACTCAGCAGTGACTTAACCCATCACTGAATACAATACCCCCTTTGGGTTGTACCTTACTGAGCATATCAAGCAATTGAAAAGATCCAAAAGTCTGGAACTAAAGCAATCATGATCTTAAAAGTTTTGAACTACACAATTTCATATAGATTCCTTAGGGGTGATCTGTGCATTGTTTATAGAGCTATAAGGTATCCACTAGTTCAGCACTCTTAGACCTCAATAAACCAAACAGCTCAGCTAAAACTTTTGCCAGAGATAAGACTATGAGGAGGGACAGTTTGTCATGCAACCCCTACCCCCTTCTCAGAAACAAATTAATTCTCTAAGTTAAGCAGCCTGACACACTTGTCATGCAACCCCTACCCCCTTCTCTGAAGCAAATTCATTCTCTAAGTTAAGCAGCCTGACACACTTGTCATGCAACCCCTACCCCCTTCTCTGAAGCAAATTCCTTCTCCAAGTTAAGCAGCCCAACACACTTGTCATGCAACACCTACCCCCTTCTCTGAAACAAATTAATTTTCCAAGTTAAGCAGCCTGACACAGTATCTGCCTTTAAAAAGAAACTGAACAACTAGATGGCTATTCATAAATTCAGCCCTGGCAGAACTCTCAGCTGTCGGGATTATGGAGGATAACTCCTATTTTTAGGCTTGATTTACCCCTGCACATGTTGTATCTGCTTTTGCAGGTATGTCTCTGTTTTTCAGGCTTGATTTACCCCTGCACATAATTTTCTGAATTCCCTCATTACATTTGATTTTTAAAGCTGTCTAGTACCTAGAAAATTACACTACTTGACCAACATACTAGTGGTATCAATAATTTAAAGAAAGAAGACACACATCTTATTGCAATACATTTCATTAAAGTCTACATATTTTACACTGTCTCTTTCATTAGATGATTTTATTTTCATAACTTTTGTCACTCTCTGTTATTCAAACAGCAGGATGAGTTATGTGCTATTTGGTATTCAAATTTTATGTTAATTAGATGTCTGGATTTTTGGCTGGATGTACCTACTTTTCCACAGCTTTTGTTCCTGTTTTCAATGTGTACAGGATGAGAGGTATGTCTGACCTGGCCATCCTTGAAAAGGGAGACAAGGCCTAAGGACGGGTACCGCCAAGGTGGAAATGGCCTTGCTTCTCAGTTGCCTTGTAATTCCTATGATCCTATACTATTTATATTAGCACTTAGGGAAAGTTTCTGAAAGTTCTGCTCTTGTTGTTCTTAATGAAAGTTCTAGAACTAACAAGGTAATAGCTGATCAAAAGTATCAGGTAGCAATTATAACTTAAATTACATTAACAGTACCAGTAGCACTTTATTCTGAATGAGACATACTGTGTACCATGTTCTTCAAACAGATGCACAAAAAATGCAATTGTTCTTGTCTTTTTCCCCTAAAAACTTCACATCAGAAGATAAGAACTGAAATTAAAATTAAGTCTGGAGCAAGTCTATACTAAGATATGTGTTGTATTAATGAAAAAAAAAACATTTTAAAGAAGGTCCTGATCTTTTCTTAAAATATTTCTTGTTATATTGGTATTAGCCTGGAAAGTGTTTTAAGAAGGAGGGGCTGTACCCCCCCTTCCCGCATGTAGGGTGCAGTTGGTACAGAGATTAATATTGTCAACTATATTTCCTGTGGTACAGTGTTTGTTGCTTTCAAGTTTCATTTGCATACTGTGTGACCTTTAGCAAATCATTTAAGCAGACATTGTTCACCAGCAGTCGCTGAAAAAGAACTCTGTGCCCATTGGCTCTACCTGGTTGATAATGGGCGTTGTTATTATTATTCTTTTTTTTTGCTTGTCTATGGTTTAAGATTTATTCTTTTTTTTAAATATATTTTTATTGAATTTTACAAACTTTTCAAACATACAAAGGAAAAACTGGAAGTCATTACAGGAAGCAGTATAGTATAGGTATATATATATATATATATATATATATATATATATATATATATATATATATATATATATATATATATATATATATATATATAAAAGTTAGTACAAAAACTATGCATTTATAAAACAGCAGTTATCTTACAGGGAAACTTACATCTTAGAGAATAATATAAGCAGTAAAGACCCCCAATAACCTATTACAGTCAAAGTCTAGAGATACAAATGGAAAATGGCTTGGAAGGAGGAGTATATGACTGTAGAAAGAAAAGCGGTAAGGAGGGTATATCCATATAAACCAACTACTTACACCATGTACAACTATTTATACCATATTTACAACATATTTACACCATGGATGCCAGAGGATTAGAAAATAATTTAACAAAATACTTTGTAAAATCAAAAGTTACAGTATGATGATAACAATGTCTAATGATTATAGGGCCAGATATGATACCGATGGAGGATTTCCTGGAATGTAATGTTAGTGACCCACATTTTTTATTTAGTTTGGATTAGGTCAAAAAGGCTACACCAGTAATTCTGAAAATATTCTTTTTTTCTTTTTGTTATTATTGCATAACTTACGTGCAGATATATATATTTGATTGCCATTGATATAACGTTTGAGAAGAGCACTGGCCGTAACACAGATGTGGCGATGTATACCCTTAAGAGATTTAGGAATTATATTTAGAATCATGGTTTGCCAAGAAAATGTGGTTTCTTTCGTATCCCATTTTTTTCCAACTGAGTTCTGAGAGAACAGCAAAGTTTGTAAATATTCTTACAGCTCCAAAATACGTGAAGTATATCTACATGTAGAAGGGAACATAACAGACAGGTTAGGTTTTTATTGTATCCAAATTTCAATAAGACTGCTGGGGTATAGTAGGAATTGTTGTTTATCATAAGTTGAGTGTAAATTAGGTTTATGAAGTTGGTTAGATTCAGGGTATTATTGATTGCTTTACACTTAGACTCCGTAGAGATTTCTCCTTGTATACTGTCCCAATATTTGGAAAATAGAAGTGAATGATTATACTTAATGCTTGACACAAGCTTATAGGTATTCAAAATCATTTTGTTCCGTAGCGTGATTTAATGATAGATTATGACACTGTAATATCTTGCTCCTTCACTCTATAGCAAGAAAAGTTTTGTTTTATAAGTGAACTAATTTGTCTTAAGATAGGATCATACTTGTTAGGAGCACCAAATAAGGCTTTGACCTCAGCAACATTTTTAGAGTTATAAAAGTGCCAAACTATGGCTTTCTTAATAATAGGGAAGCTTGTTAGATCGATCATTTTATTACTGATTTTTAAGTTAGGGTTTAGGTGAATAGGTTGGAGAATGGGAACAGTATTGTGTAAATTTAAGGAGGTCATCAGAGTTTGAAAGATCCAAATTTTTTTCTTTAGTGTAGACAAAATCTAGTCACCATCAGGTGCTAGAAAAGGGGCAGCATATGGATTGAATTTTAACAAATATATATAGTTGCACCAGATTTTGATCTAGGTTGGGTACCAAGATTCAGCAGAGGGATCATAGCAGGCTATTTGAATTAGACGGCTAGCATTAATGATGTGGTAATATAAATTAAAGTCCGGGAGACTTAAACCACCTTTGGTCTTTGGGTTAATTAGTTTCCTGTATGATATTCTGGTTGATTTAGGAAACCATAAAAACTTTGAGATTGTGGTTTCCATTTTTCTGAAAAAAGTTTTCAGAACATTTAAGAAGATGGAGTTAAGATGAAAAAGGATTGTGGGCAAAATATTCATTTTAATGATGGCGGATTTTGATAGCAAAGAAAGATTGATGTTTTTCCATCTAGTTAGATCATTATTTATCTGATCCCAGACTCTATATAGGTTTGCTTTTATTAGTTCTTGGTGAGGGTGTGTGAAATTTATTCCTAGGTATTTGAGTATATATTTGAGAGGAATGGCAGACAGGGTGAAGTAATATTCTAAGTGGTTTGTAGGGTTTAATGGAAAGATAGATGATTTTGCGGGGTTTAAATTATAATTAGCAGCCTCAGCAAAAAGATTAATAGAATTACGGATTTTATGAAGATCGGTGTTGGGAAGCTCAAAATAGATGTTTAGGTCATCTGCAAATGCAGAATAATTTATATCAATGTTGAAGACTGTTGGGATATGGTGATAAGTCTTTTGTTTAACCCAGAGAAGGAAAGGTTCGAGATATAAATTGAAAAGATAAGGTGAGAGTGGGTAGCCCTGCCTAGTGCCATTGGTAATTTTAATAGGGCGTGATAAAGTTTTATTTATATACAGGGAAGTAGAGGCATTGTTATAAAGCATCTTAATAGTGTTGATAATATGGTTGGGAAAGTTAAAGAATTTCATGGTTAGGTAAAGGAAGTTTAGATCAACGTTATCAAAGGCTTTGGTAGCATCTAGTGTGAGTGCATAGCACGGGTGGTTATCACTTTTTAGAAACAGCATTAATGTGTTTAAGGAAGAGTATTGTCACACAGCTGCCTCTGTTTCATAAATCCCAACTGTTCAGTACAAATGACTGTAGCTATAACTTTCTGAATTCTATTAGCGAAAATGGTAGATAAGATTTTGATGTCAACGTTAATAAGGGCAATGGGCCTATAGCAGAGAGGGTTGGACTTCTCAGAGTTTGGTTTTGGGATGAATATTGTTTTCGAATTGTTCATATACTTATCAGTAATCCCTTTAGAGATGATATAATTATACATGGCAAGGAGAGTTTTAGAAAGGTGACGACTAAAGGTTTTATAAAATTCTCCTGTAAAACCATCAGGACCTGCCACCTTATTTGGTTTAAGTTCTTTAATAGCTAGCATTATTTCATTCAGTGTTATGGGGCTGTTTAGAAGGATGTTTTGCGTGGAGGATAATTTTGGCTATTTGGAGATAGCTCATTTAGGAAATTTTTGTGAATTTCCTTTGGGGTCTGGTTTTTGGGATTATAGATTTTAGTGAAGATATTTACAAAAGAGTTAACAATATCTTCATTACTGTATAAGTTTTTTCCTTTGTATTTTATTTCATTAATATAGTTTGGTCCCTCTTTGATGTTTATGAGTCTAGCTAGTGTTCCGGAGGGGGTTTGGGCCCATTCCAAATATCTGTGAAGGAGTTTGAGTTCTACCAAGGACTGATTTTTGTAAGTGAAAGGATTAAATTTTTTTTGTATCTCATGTAGTTTCTTTTCCAGTTCAGGAGAAAAATCCTTTTGTAGTTGTGCATAAGTCATCTTTTGCTCATTGTTGAGGTTATTGATGTACAATTTCTCTTTTTTTTATAATAAGATGATTTTTTGTATGAATATATCACTGATGACCACTTTGGCCGTAGCCCATTGGATATCTAAAGGGATGGTGGATAAACAAGATTCTGCATCAAATTGTTTCAGATAATCATTAATTTCCTGCAGAACATCTTCTTTTTTAAGAATGTTACTGTTTAGTGACCAAGTGGGAGTACTACCATCGCAATTCAGGTGGTGAGTGGGATCAATACAAAGTGAGACATTCAAGTGGTCATATATAGATCTAGCCTCAAGGGCAAAGTTTGTAATTTTGTTTGAAAAGATATCAGAGACCAAAAAATAATCAATTCTGGACCAGACTTTGTGTGAAGCCAAATAAAACATGAACTTATTTAGCTCTCTGTCATGGTCAAATATTAAAAAAGGGTCAACTAGGTTGAAGCTATTTATCAAATCCTGAATAGATGCAGTTACTTGCGAGGGCTGTTTCCTGTTTCTATTTGAACTATCATTCAATGGTCCATGAGTGCATTCCAGTCACCACCAATAATGAAAAGGTGATTAGGAAATTGAAGTAGTAGATTATGTATTTCATAGAAGAATAAGTGCTGGTTTATACATGGGCTATATACGTTTAAGAAAAGTAAAGGGGGTATTACCTGGGGGTATGAGCAGGAAAATAAACACCATCTACCATTTGGGTCAAATTTAGTATTTAGCACTTTGCCAGGAAATGATTTTTTAATTATTATTACAGTGCCTTTTGATGCAAAACTATTCCCTGCTGATATCACAAGTTTAATCCAATTTCTTTTTTTTAATATTATCCCATTGAACATTTGTCATATGGGTCTCCTTTAGAAAGACGATGTTAGATTTATCTTGAAAAATCAGGTGCATAACTAGTTTCTTTTTATTGATTTCTTGAAGACCATTTACATTCCAGGAATTCACACTAATCATCATAATTTAGATTCAAAACATAGATATAAGCTAGGATAAACTAAGAAAAAAGCCCTACTAGGGACGGTTCAATTAGTAAACACACTTTTTATATATAATAGAAAGTGTAATGTGGTAGTAAATCATATTCTGGCATCCATGCTCCTTACCATAAACCCCGTGCCTAACCACCAGTCTCCCTGAGTCATTTTTGAATAAGTTCTAAATAGATACAAGTGATCTGTTTTTAAATATTTTCCATTATGAAGAATAATACAAGAACAGAGCCGGGAGACATAAAAACTAACATCAATAGTCCAAGCACCAACAAACATTGGACAACTACACCACCATGCCACTCCCAAAAATTTTAAGGAATTATTATTATTAGGAATGTTATTCTTATATTCATTGTTCTAAAATACACAGTGATGGTTGGAGGTGGGGGTTTGTAAAATAGCTAAGGTGTTTGCCTGTGGGTATAGAATTTGATTCTTACCCTTAGAAGGAAAATTGGCTAGACTTAAAATGGCACACAAGAGTAGCTAGCCTATTACTTACCTATGAACGTTTTGTTTTAAATAATCACATAAAAAGTTAATAAATAAAGCTAAAATATTAAGCCTATTTTACTCAAAAAGTTAAAGGAGCTAAAGCTAAGGTATAGTCATAAATAATATGCTTTATTATACATGTCCACTGAAAATGGGCTCATCTTGGCACAGTGGACTATCCTGGTAAACAAGTGCAAATAAATGTCTAAATTTTGTATACAAATTTAAATCAAATATTAAATTTGTAAATCTTCAACTCTAAGTTACCACCAGTACACTAACATTTCAATTGCTCCCAAGATTTAGTTACTTGACTTAAAATGTCAGACACTGTACTGACTGCCAGATCTGAACCACAAACTTTGGATTTAATGATTAGGCAGAAGACATAAATCTGTTATTTGTACAATGAACAATGAATAGAGTTTTTATAGCACAAAAATGATACAGTTTTATATTTTATATCTATAATTTATTTAGAAAGTGTAGTTTGATTTATAGCTTTATGCTGTTTAAATGCAATAAAGTCTAAACTATATTAAGTGGTGTCTGTACTATTATTAGTGAAAACTGTGTAATAAATGTTGATGGATGAATTTTTAATATATAGCTAACAATGATTTCATGCAAGGATATCCTTTCTCTACTGGAGTTAACATTCTACTAAAGAATGTAATAAGCCTGAGTTGGGCCTTACTACCCTGTTGCAATGTATGCAGATACATTTGAAGAAAACAACAGACATGCTATTTTTTCCTGCTGTTGTCTATAAATAAAAAGAATATTGTGTTGATGGCATAATTCATCCATAAACTACTGCAAGGTTTTGCTTTAGTGTTTTTTGCAGGCTTTTCAATGTAATAGCATGGCAGTACTGGGTATCTTTATATTAATTATTTTATACAATGGATTTCCTATAACTACACAGCCCTTTATAAATGTTCAGCTATTGTTTATAACTTTTAAAAACTTTTGTAAATTTTGGACAGTAGTAGATAACTACATATCAAAAATAGACTGCACTTTTTTTCTTTTTGCATGGGATTTGAACCTGTGGCTGTATTGTTACTCCCAGAAATATAACTGTTTGTTTCTACAGCTGTCATTTTAAGTTTTCTGAATTCAGATACACCGACTCATATATTTTTTTAAAAACTTTATTGAATTATCATTTAATACACAGGCAAAGATATATTTACATAAAAGAAAAGAACATATTAACATGTTTCTACTTACAAATATTATACATCACTTTTGTGTGTGTGTGTGTGTGTGTGTGTGTGTGTGTGTGTGTGTGTGTGTGTGTGTGTGTGTGTAACTATCATCAATGCAACATTACATAAATGGCTCAATTCCTGCCTTCCCTAAAATCTCACTTCTTCTTCAAAAAATTGTTCTGCATGTACTGTTCCCACAATTTCTATTTTTTTCTATGTAATTTGCTCCTACCCATTTCTAAATATCCCACTTCCAGTTATTTTATCTTTGTTGCAATAATCAGTACTTCAAATATAGCTGGTTTAGACTTTGATTTCCATTTTCTAGTAATTGCTTTTTTGGTAGCCGCCAGAATTGAACTTAGCAAGATGTTACTATCTCTAGGCAATTCAGATCTTGTATCCCAGCTCAAAAAATAATTTCTTTAGTCACACCCACTTGTTCACACAGTATTTCTGACAAAGTATTCTGTAGGAAATTTTTGAAGTCTGCCAACTCATTACACTCCCAAAACATATGTTGCCAGTTATCTCTTTCTTCCCCATCACACCTCCATTTGTCATATACCTGAGGAAAACATTCCTTGGAGTCTGCTTGGGGTGTAAAATATGTATAGAAACACTTTCAAACAAAAATAATCTTAACTGTTTCAGACTTTGTTGCATACTTGGGATCTACACATATGTGCTCCTATTGTTTCCCCATGAATTGCTTATCCAGTCTATTTTCCCATTCTTTTTCTTATCTCCTCTGACTGATTCCTATAGTTTTTCCAATAGTTTATACGCCCTACTAATTATCTCTTTTTAATAGTGGCTTCTGTTCTATATTCAACTAAAAGCTCTACCAAAGCAGGTCTTTTACTTAGGATCTCCCCTATCCCTTTCTCTTTGCCTCTACTCTGATATCAGTCCTTGATAGGGAAGGCAATATTTAACCTGCAGTCCAAATTAATTCTTGGCCTTTTCCCATTCTATTACCTTTCCTTCTCTAGTTATTTGCTCACAATACCTTGGTTCCTTTGCCAGTTTTCTTCAGTAAATTCCAGCCCCCCTCTTGCCTGTTCTCTGTACTCCTAATTACAGTCATCCCTATTGACAAAATATCCTTTCTCCATTCTAGTGTTGGTTCATAGGTTCATAGGTAGGTACTAGGCTACTGGCCCTAGGGCCTATACAAGCCTAGCCAAAAATGTACCCTGGCCTTCACCACCCAAGAAAATTATTTTCCTGTGCCCCTGTCAAGCAGAACCACAGAAGTGATCCCCAGGGTGAATTTCCTATTACCCATCCAATCATCAAAATTTTTCTTGAAGAGTGCTAATGTGGAGCTCTGTTTGACATAGATGGGCAGTCTGTTCCAGAGTATGGGAAGTCTCTGGGACAGGAATCTATCCCTCCAGCATGTTCTGTTTATTGTGGTGACAAGGTTTAGGTCCCTAGAGTGTGTAGCTCGGAGGGATTGGTATTTCTTTAAGTGGAGCATGTCCAACAGCCCTGGGTTTTACATAGCTTTGTATGTTAGGCAGAGATCGCCTCTGAGTAGGCGATATGCGATGGAGTAAAGCTGGAGTTTTTTGAGACGGTCTGCATAAGGCATCTGTTTGAGGCCAGTAATCCTCTTTGTGAAGTATTTTTGCGACCTTTCCCATTGTTGTAGCTGTCTTATGAGGTACATACCAAAAGAGGCATTGTACTCTATAATGGGTCTAATGAGTGATGAGTAGAGGGGAACAATGACCTCTTTTTTTCTGGATGAGAAACCTTTTGTGATGAGGTGTGCCATGTAGAAGGATTTCCTGACCACTTTGGTGATGTGATTATCAAAGGAGAGACTACTGTCCACCTGTGTCCCAAGGTCTCTTATCACACTTTCAGTGTTAAGTAGACTACTGCCTATGTGGTAGTTCATGGGTACAGAATTTTTACCAAAGGGGATGACAATGCACTTTTTGGCATTGAGCTTGAGACCATGTCTTTGACACCAGGCATCTGTCTCAGTGAGGCCCTTTTGTAGAATGTCCACATCGTTAGGAGTTTCAATTATGGCTCCTAGTTTGCAGTCATCTGTGAATTTAGTTAGCCAAAGTCCTTCTGTGTTAGCATGTACTTCAGAGAAGTAGATACCAAACAGGAGAGGACCCAGGACTGAACCCTGCGGTACTCCACTTGTCACTGGTCTGAAGTCGGATTTGGAGTCTGCTACTTTCACAGTGTGGGTTCTTTCAGTAAGCCAGTTGGCAAGCCATCTTGTTACTTCTTAGAATACTTTGTGTTACTTTGTGAATATAGTATTATGTATGGCTGTTGTACTCTCCATAGGGATCTGCATCCAAAATCACACTTACTCCTTATTTCTTGAATTTCCTCATTGCATCATCATCCCTTTCCACTTTGATTTATAGCTTTCTGCTTATATTATGCATATACCTTAACAGTATAGCTTTAAAACATCCCTTCAAATCAGGTAATCCCAAACCACCTTGTTCTGTTGGAAAGATTAACTTATCCCACTTGACCCTTGCCCTCTTCCCCCCAGATAAATTATTTCAACTCTTTATTAATTATTGTCCACAATTTCTCCTCTGGTTGACAAAAAACATGCCTGACCTGTATGTAAAACTAAAGAGACTAAAAACATTTTGACTGCTTGCATCTTGCTATCCATATCCATAAATGTGAGCTTCCTGTTTCACAATTTTTGTATTATCTTTTATTTTGCATCTTCCCACATATCCTTAGCTACTACAACAGAATACTTTTTAATTTATACTAGTCAATACTTTATTTTTCATGTCCAAATAAATATGGGTACTGCTGAACATTAGAAAAGGTGAAGAGAAAAAATGACTGGGAAGAATCCTGTGGCAGTTCAGCAAAAAAAAAAAAAAAAAGGAAGAAGCAGTTCACCCTCCAGCTTTGGTAACAGAGATGGAGTCTGGTAATTTAGAGAAAAAACTAAATTGAATGGGCTCATAAGTGATTAAAATAAATGAAACATTGAACTGAAATAATAAAAGGCTGGAAAACTGGAAGAAGCTTTAAACAGCTATTCAGATGAAGTGTTAAACTGCAGCAATCAGAGGTTGAAATGAAGAAAAGGCTGGCTGAGTATGAGACTGCTCATTAACAGCCATTTCAAAAAATAACAGAGTTAAAAGACAGAGCACACAAAGAAAACTTGTAATTTTCTGCTATACCAGAGAAACTGGAAGGAATGGACTGTACTAGTTTTATGAAAGCACAAATAAGTGGACTAGTATTCCACAGCAGAATCTGTTAATTGAAATAGTGCACTGAGTGCATTCTCCAAACCTGGCCATGAAAAAGTGGGCAAGACCTGTATTAGTAAAGATGCAATCATACCAGCAGAAGGAGTTGATCCTGATAAAACTGTGGCAGAAGCACAAAGTATTAAAAATTGGAGACAGCAGAGTGTTTGTAGAAAATTATTGTTCACTATACACCATGCAGAAGAGAAGCAAATTTATCCCAGCAATCAGGGAATGTCGAAAGGCAGGTGTGAGATTCTAGCTGCTGTATCCAGCTGCCTTCAGAATGTTTGATGCAGAACATGCTAAGGAGGAAATACAAATGTCTGTCCAACAAAAACTGAACTGTCAAACAGAAGGGGACTCTGCTTCTTATTTTTCAGATAATAAATCTCATAGAGAGACTTTGCCAGTGAAACCTTTTCCAATTTTCTCAACGAAAACCCAGGAGAGGCAGATGAAAGCACAGGAGTTGAGTAGAAGCATTGGGAGCACCTTGGACTTGAACTGGAATTTGGGCTTGGAAGCTGGAGATGAACAGGAAGAAGACCAGTAACACTGAAATTAGTGAATAAATGTGAGGTTATAAGGCATCAATCACATTTGTGAAATGTGGCTGTACAAAAAGAATGGAAAGATGGAACTTTTGTTGACTTTGTTAAATTTGTGGGGGACTGAAAATCATATGCTCCACTTCACGTCATTAATATTTTGGAAGGGCACTAAGTGGAAGGGAAGAGAAGAGAAAAATGTAACTAACTAAAACAACTTTTGTTCTTAACAGTATTTTATTAAAACATTTTGTGATATAAATTGCATGCTATATAGTAAAGCATTTTAAGTCATTGTATGTGACAAAGATAGTAAAGTAAACAGGTGTCTTTTATCTTCTTTTTTTAGTTTTTAAGAAATGCAGGCATTACAATGTGGAAAGAGAAGAAAGGCAGGTTAAAAGCATGTTTAAGATAGTAGACTGTAATCTTGGGTTGTTGAGGTGGGGATGGGGTTTAAAAGTACACATATCATAATATATGTAGAGCTAAGATGTTTTCACTTATTTTTGCATGGGTGAATGTTTGGATTAAGCCCCTGGCTTAATCTAATAACATGTTTTAAGGCAGCAAGTAAATAAGAGAACACAGAATGCAATGAAAAGTTTTCCTATAGCAAATAAATGTTCAGTTTGAGCCAAGAAGTCTACAGCTGATGACAGCTGTACATTTGTTCTTATGTTTCTATGGAGACAAGCGGACTACAGGGGCATACAATAAAGGTAAGAGCACTTTTTAAGGCTAAAAGTTGTTTTCTGAAAACACACACATTGTTTTTCACATCTGGGAGGTGTATAAAGGTAAGACAAGAGCAGGTAGCAATTAGTGTAAGTAAGAATACAGACTGTAAAATGCATTTTAGCATGAATAACCTTAATTTTAGGTTAAGTATCGCCAGTGTGTGTAGATGTTAATTTTGGACAATTCTTCCTTTCAGGAGGGTTAAACATCATTATTTGAAGATATGCATAGTTTTGTGTGTTTGTTTTAAGTTAATAGGTTATAGAGGTGCTCTAGGGATGTGCTTGTTTTTTGTTTGAGGGTTTTCATTAAATTAAAAGGTGTTGTAAAATGTGACATAGGTTCAAATGGAAATGACAAGGAACAACTGTATAAAAGATCAAACTGCTAAGCATTATTGGGTGCATGTAACACAAAATCTGGAAACAGATATTTAAAAAATGTGATATGGAGGTTGTTAATTAAAATAGTAAAAGCCAGAGGACCCAGAATAGATCTTTGGATATGGTGACTTTGTGGTTATCTAGATCCTTGGAGGACCCTGACAGGGACTAATAGGAAAGCTGAGTGAGTACTTTGTCATTTGATGGTCTGTTGCTGATTCTTTAAGTTGAGTCATTGTAGGGATGGGGAAGAGACTAAGAGGAAACAGCTGTTGTAAAAGTTTGAGATTAGACACAGTATCAAAGACTTTTGATAAGTTGAGAAATAAGGCAGAAACCATGCTATCATTATTTCTTGCTTGGTTAATGATGTTGGCAAAGTTGAGAAGAACAGTGATAGTACTGCATCCTGGGTGAAAACATTTAAGGATGTTTTCCCGATATTTTATACGGAGAAGGAAAAGATGTTCATACTTTTCCAACATTATTAGTTTTCATGATTTCTCAATTCTCTGAATCCTCTGTGTTAAGTAATCTTGAAAACATTCAGTGGTCATCTAGTCATAATTCTTCTAGTCCTCCATAAACACTTGACGATACCATCTCTGTCTTATTAAGAACACAGGATAAGCCCTGTGTTCTCAAAAAATGGTAACCTCCTGAGTTGGGTAAAGCATAAAACTTCTTGGAGGGGTGCTAGATAGATTGTTCTGTAACTTGCACAGATCTGCTCATGCTGTTTCTAAACATCAGGTGCCATATCCAAAACTGTGACTTCTGCTAAGTAATTTTTGCTCCAACTACTGCAGTCAGTCCAAAACACATGTCTAAGGAGACTATTTTCTCTATTTTAGGTGTTTTTCTCCAGATGCTTTATCAGAGATAGTGACCCTAATATTAACATGTCTCCTGTTTTCTAAAGATTTAGTGTCATCCATGTGAGACTAAAATATGTACAATATTAGCAACACTTAGAGATGTAAGTGGCAAGCTTGGTAATCATATCTAGTTGCTTGCAGGCAGGTAATGTGTTTTCAGACTGTCTTCGGTTCAGCAGTTAGCTGCAACTGAATTAACATCCACTTCAACAAAAGAAAAGGATTTAATATTTAAATAACAGGGTATAGAAACTAAGACATTTGGCAAGGGACTGCAATATTCATCTGATAGGAGTTTCTGAAAAAATGGAGGGAGAATTCATTAAGCTCTTCATAAAAAAATGGTTTATTGAGAATTTAACTCCTGTTTTTTTCACTGTTCGCTAATGCTAAAGATTGCAGAGTCTTCCATGGTGTTCAAAGACCAGCCCCCGGGTAATGTTCATGGTGCTGAATTCTTTATCTGAAGAGGAACCATCATAAAGCTGATTTGGGAGATGTAAGGCACTTTTTGAAGTGCAGATGGCTTCATTGTTCTCTGACCTTGAATATGCAACAAGACAGAGAAGATTTTGGCACCATAGGATGTTATTGAGTTAATGCACCATTATTTCTTTGCTGTACGTCTTTGAATTTTGATGAATAATACATGTATTTTAATACCCCTAATGACATAATGCTATAGATTAGGAGTACACCAAACAGTTTAAACATATGATCACCAAAAATATCTCTGAACTATACTGAAAAAAAATTACAAAAATGTTAAGCTTGTGATAGAGTAATGTATAAGGACTTGATGCTTAGTGCAACATAGGGCTTTCAATTAAATATTCCTTGTTAATTTTAGAATTGATAATGTTAAAGTGTCTTGTAATCTATTGTGTGGCCACAAGATGGCATAAAAACTATACAGTTAAATTTTGGAAGACTTTTCAGCCTACATATTTGGACAAATTCTATAATGATTGCAAATCATACTGTGCACATTTTTAGTCTGTACATCTAATGGAGCAAGGGCATACTGGATTGGGTTTCTTTGTAGTGGACCACTTCATCAGAGTTCATTCGATTAGAACCATGTAACTGTACAGGTAATTCAGTACAAAATTGTGTAACTGACCTTTATATTTGGTCCACAGACAAAGTTAAGCAGTACAGAGGGTGGGGTACAACATTCCCAAATTAAATAATTTCGCTATTTTTTTTTTTTATGGCCATGACCGAATTCAGTTTAATGTAGTGAGCTTTGAGAATGCTTACCGAATTGAAAACTTAGTTTTGCATTAAAAATTGAATTTAGCAAAGTAAGTAATTTGAGGCATGTCTCCTGGTATTATATTATGTACTTGTTATTTTAACTTGAAAGTCTACTAAATATACATAATATAAGGTATACATTAAAGCCAATGTCATATTTGATGTCTAAAAACTTCAGTCCATCCAGATAAAGATAATGTTATTAATGTTTTGTACAAACATAAACAGGAGGTTAGAATATGGAAGACTAACTGTTTTAGAGGAATGGGTTAACCGTATTTATTTGCTGAAATAAAAGAAAGGGTTGTTTTCAACTTCGCATGAATGTAGCCTCAGATTCAGATGCCCCTCCCATAGCAGTCGATCTGCTCCATGAGCAGTTTTCCTACAGGTGATCCAGTAGTGATGAGGAGAAATATGGCCGACTGTCATCTTGCTGTGCTCAATGCTCCACATTTCTATTAAAATGCCTGTCAAAAAATAAAATAAATTGCCTGCCTTCTACTGTGAGTCTTACCTCAGAAGGTTTTAAATGCAGCCTTAACAGCTCAATAGGTAGCACATACTTGCCTTTGGTGTAGAAGGCTGTGGGTTCTATTCCCAATACTGACACTGAAATGCAGCATATGAGGGTGCTGCACTCCTGAGTGTGCCGGCCTTCATATGTCATGTTAAACCGAGGCCCTATCTACATGAGTTGGGCACAGGTTAGGTGGATTGAAAGGAGTACGAGAAATTCCTGAGTGATTTGGCTAAAGTTTCCCTACTCATTATGAATACCACCTTGGGTCCTTGCTGAAAAGAAACAGAGACCATTGGCCTGGTGGAACTAACTAACCTTTTTAAAAAAGAGTAAATTAAAAAAAAAAAACCTAAATAAATATATAAAAATGCATCATCATCCCCTTTGGGGAGAGTGGCGTCCCCACATATTATCACATTAACAACAATGTCCTTAGTACAGAATAATTAGTGAGGGATTTGGGCACCCAGGTTGATAGCAACCTGACTTTTGACCACCATGTTGCTTCTGTTGTATGGAAAGCTTTCTACATGGCCCACCTCATAAGTAAGGGTATCTCATCCTGGGACAAAGAGATCATAAGGTCATAAGATCCCTGTATTCTTCCCTTATAAGGCCAATTATTGAGTACTCCCTTCAGCATGTACCTCTCAAAGCACATGCAGCAGCAGCTGGAGAGACCACAGAGGTTCCTCACCAGGTGAATCCAGGGCCTCAATCATCTACCCTATACAGATAGGCTAAAAGCCCTGTCCCTCTACTCAGTTTCATACAGACTCCTCAGAGGTGACCTCTATCTGGCATACAAAGGTCAGAGTTGGCCGGCCTTAGGCATAGGCCAACTAGGCGGCCGCCTAGGGTGCCGCTGTAGCAGGGGCACTTTTCCAGTATTTATTTGGTGTAGGTAGACCAGGTTGGGGGCACCTGGGTGGTGTGGGGGGGCACTGTGGAGCCCTTTTGCCTAGGGCACCAGCTGACCTAAGGCCGCTGCTGTCAGAGTACATCTGACATTGTGTGATTATGTGTGTATAAAAAATATAGATTATAGACAGAGATATAGAAAATTATGTATTCATCTTTTTCGGTTTGTTAACTAGGTTAATCATACTAAACCAAAAACTCCAATACAAGGGAGACAAATATCTATTATACAAAGTAGTTCTAGAAAAAGGCATAGAGAAATGAATAAAACCTACAGATCCCACTCAAACAGCACCAGGAAGTCAAGAAAGAGCCATAGTCCCTGGAGCTAAAAAATCAGTACCACTAACCACTGTACCACTCTAGTAACTGCTCAGTGTACTACTAACCACTGCACCACTCTAGTAACTGCCCAGTGTACCACTAACCACTGTACCACTCTAGTAACTGCCCAGTATACCACTAACCACTGTACCACTCTAGTAACTGCCCAGTGTACCACTAACCACTGTACCACTATAGTAACTGCCCAGTGTACCACTAACCACTGTACCACTCTAGTAACTGCCCAGTGAGTTGGTTCCATAGTTATCTTGATGGCATTTTTAAGAGAGGTAAAATAAAGGAAGGTTTCCTCTTTCATTCCCACCTGTTGTTTTCCTCTAGGCATTATTCATACAGCCATTTTTTGTCATTATGTATTAACAGTTTTGTATTGTCTGTTATAGCAATAACCAACAATGTTGATGTGGTATATTGAAGATTTACCCATGTTTGGTGTGGTTTAATCATGAGGGCAATGCATGAGTGATTAAACAAAGGCAACAGTGGGTAAATCTTCAATATACCACACCACAGATTCGGTTATTGCTATTACACAATGACATTATTTAAGAAAAAAATGACTTACTTTTCTTAAATAATGTCTTTGTATAATGGCACCGTGGTGGTCTTCCACTTTTCCTTGATATCCTGGGGCGTTGCTGATGCACTGCGCATGCATATGGGACTTGCGTTCCTAGACTTTTGCAGTAAACCAGTGCTGTGTGACGAAGCACGGAGAAAGGAATATCTCCATTGCTTTTTTTTTTAACTAAAAATCAAAAAAGAAAGAAACAAACAAACTGGGAAGCTTGTAATGTACAGGAGAGACAGGACAGAGGAAATGAAAGGATAATCAGGTGTGTTTTTTAATTTTATATAATGTGCCTGATTATCCTTTTACTTTTCTCTGTGCTATCTCTGTATCGCTGTTCATTTTAGTCTTCAGTTTTGCAGCTTATTAAAAAATGAAATAAAAGTAATTTTTTGTTGCATATATTAACGGAAAAAAGTCTGGGTGACTGGACCTTTTTCCATTGGTATATGCTCGGATTTACAATGGGCACGCTGATTGGGCTGACCAATCAGTGTGCTCGTTTTTGAATATTAATGGACAGTCATTGCATAATAGTAGTTCGATTATATTTATTTCACTGAAGGTATTATTGGCCTATGACTTCTACTCATTCTGAGAATATGACCAAAACAATCAAGTAACTACTTCCAAACTCTAACCTTCTCCGAAGTACTTTGCTAGCAAAAGCAAATATTGATTTAGTATGTCAATTTAGCTTTTTGCAAACCTGACTATGGCTTTGTGTACTTCAACCAACTTCTGTTATACGTCTGTCTTCCTAACCTGTTACATCATAAAGCAAACTCATCACATTCGTTAACAACTTCAGCACTTCTGTTATCCCAAATAAGTTACCGCAGTTATCTTTATTTCATTATACTGTTACCTAACTAGTTAACACTCAGCTTCTATAACATAATGCATATGTCATAATATATAATGATATGCATAATGTCAATAACTCTCATAGACACCTGTCTGTCTCTCTCTTTCTGACTCTCTCAGCTCTTTCATTTTAACAAAGAGTGTAATATAACTTCAATTCACATGCCCTTTCTTTACTAACCCAGTCCTGTGCAACTGAGTATACCCATTCAGTAAGCTTTACCTTGTATCTGTACCTGAGTTTTCATGTACTATTTACCTAATTCCAGTAAAAACAGTAAATAACAACATTCTTCTGTCTCATGTCATCCAAAGCAACAGTAAATATTATATGTTTTGTACATAAAATCTGTTTTCATATTTTTCTATACCAGCCTTCTATAACAAATATCAGTCACCCATTCTAGTAATAACTTTGACTATATTATGTACATTGCATCATACTCACTGCCTAAAACAATAGTGTTCTTCCTTTCCCATACCAGTGCCATGTATGGTGTCTAACTTTGTGTTTTATATTAGTCTCTAGTAATTATTTCCAAATATAAACTTAATATAAGCAAAAACAGATCCAACTAATAAAAAGGACCATTTATTTGTTTGTTTGGACCTTTTGTCCTGTCTGCCAACCAACTTTCAGCCTTTTTTCTTTGTCAGTTGGCCCATTTGTTCCCATATACTGGGATAAGAGCTGATTGAGAAGGACTGCCATTTAGACAGCCATTGTTTTTTTTTTCATATGGCCGTAACCCCAAAATGCATGTTCCGTAATGTGCCCAGGGTTCAGCAGGCAGTAAGCATCAGCACAAGATGTCACTCACTTCAATGAATGAGATAACCCCTAAGCACAGCGTCCCCTCCCCCAAAGCCAGCTTTCCCATGGGGTCTTCATTTTCCCCTAGGGATTTTGCTGTGAAATATGGAACACCCAGCAAACTTGAGATCTATTTCCTTTTTACACAAATTAAGGTAGCAGCTCAAAAAATCATGTTTAATGAAGCAACATGTAAATGCTTTACATCCCATGGAATCACATGAATGCCATATGAATATCATGCACTCACATAACCTGCCTACAGCAACTCTCTTCTTAACACATATCTTCAGGTAGACACACACAAATGTATCTAGTTACATATTTATTTACTTATTTGCTGGCATTTGATTACTGGAAAAGTCCGACCAGGTAGGATCTGATTTTCACCGGAGGTCCTGGGAGAAAAGCTCCAAAGTATTAAAATATTTTAAGAATAAAAATTTTACAGTCTTTAAATAATACAAAAAACAAATACAGTTCAAATAATACCAGATTTGACATAATATGAAAACATTGGTTAAGAATAGCTATAAGTTATATGACAATGATTTAATAGTTAGAGAAATTTTAGCCAATTTATAGTAAATCAAAGGTAAGTTAGCATAATGCAAACAGAAATTCCAATATGAAATGAAAGAAAAACAGGCTTATGGTATATTTAGAAAAACGCCAGGGGAGAGAAATAGACAAGTAAGGAAGTGAGTGAAGAAGGGAGAGGAAGGAGAGGTAAGGCATGAAATAGGTATCTTTGTTCACATTTAGGGAGCTAGTTCATCCTGGTGCTGAGCAAGAACAGAGCCAGATTTTGGCTAGGATGTCCTTCAGAACGATTTCGAAGAATAGGAGGGAGGGTACTGACCTGAGGGATACAGGTATGGAGTTCCAGACAATGCCGAGTAAATCTGATAGGTTTGTGGACAGACAGGAGCTTTTGGTCACTGGATTGTAATGACTGACTAGGAACAAAGTTGTGTAGAATGTTCTTTAGTGCTGGACAAGCAGATGGATTCTGGATAATTTTATAGGTGGTAAGAAGCTGTGTATATGTTATTTGATGGGGCAGTTGTACACACACACACACACACACACACACACACACCATCTTCATACCTATTATTTGTTTTCTTCCTCCATTTTTGTAATCCACTCCATCTATGTATACATTATTCATCACCTTGAGCTCTTCTACCCTTGCATCAACTCTCTGAAACAAAATGGCCTCTGCCTACACTCCCTCACTCGCTCCTCCATATCCACTCTACACATCACAATCTAGAACAATCTACAATACTGTCAACAACTTTTAATTTAATTTATTTATTTATTTTACATTTGGTTACCGGGAAAGTCTACTGGACACAAGTCCTTTTTCAGCACAGGCCCAGGAAGAAAAGCTCCACATTTAGGAAAGAGTACATAGAACAATAAAATGATGGTATACAATATGAAGGAGATATATAAATTATACTTATATACTAATACATACAATTTACAAGTAAGAATAAAGCATCATGATACAAAAAGTGTGAGAACATCTTGAACAGTTCCAGTATATTATATGTCTGAGAACCAAACTAGAGGCATTATACAAATCCTGTTTGTTTGCACAAGGGGAGAAGTGTGATCTGTACTATGGTGATGATAAGAGAGGAAGAAGAGAAAGAAAGCAACTAATTTACTGGCTAGTAAGGTTGCAGTAGAGTTGCAGAAAAATAAGGTGGATATTGTACGAGGTTAAGGGTATGGACTAGCCAGAACTAGCGCATGAACAGAGACAGCCATGTAGCCATGCAGAAATGGATGAAGTAGATAATAGGAGAATGAATGAGGACACATCATGGCTCTGCTATTACACTTGAATAGTATGACTGCCTGTACTGTTACAGTCTGTACTTGATTCAGACCTCTGCCTCACATCGCAGTTAATAAATGAAGGCGTTAATAAATAAATCAATAAATCATAAGATCCCACGCAGATACAAATAGGAAAACTGATGCCTGGCAGACTCCACAACCTTTACTTAACCATACAATGGCTATGTTCTGATAGCATCAGACAGGGACAACCCCCAAGGGTGTATATGCAGTAAGAAAGGTAGGTGTGGAACCTGTAAAGGAAATAAAATTACGTAACTGATTACTCTCATATGGAAATATGTATATGCCTCAAACAGAGCATTTGTCTGAGGTGTACAGTTATGTCAGCGTTGCAATATCTCATCTGTCAGATTTTTGCAATATACAGTTACATATTAGAAATGATAGTGTGCATCAAGCATTTCAACTGACCACCATTTATAAAACGTGGAACAGGTCACTTATACCCCATTTGCACAACTATAACAAGAAGCAAGACTGAAGTAACCAATGTTTCCACTGCTGTAATGATAGTATTAATTGAAAAACAATCTAATTCAACAATTAGAGAAGCCATCATTCACAAATGAGTAGGAACAAGAAATCAACGACTATTCTTCTGTATTACATATTGATTAGTGCAAGCATCTGAATAACAAGCATTAGATATAAACTGTGTGTATCAGACATATATGCAACCCCAAGTCACAAAGACTTGTGAAAATGGCAGGGGACAGTCAACATCATCTGCATTGGGAGGAGTAGGAGAGCAAGGCTAACTTCAAAGTAGTGAGTGAGTGCGAGTACAAAACACAAGTGTCTGTCAGGGTATACAGTGTTCATGGCCAGTAATAACAGATGTGGAGCACTCAGCAGTTGTTGTTGTCTTTCGGCTTCTCCTGGTTAGGGGTCACCACAGTGGAACTCCGGTCTGCTAATGACTGGCAGTAGATTTTCACGAATGCCGAGGTGCCAGCTCTACGTTCAACCTTCAACAAAGGCATGCCCATTTACACATGTCTTTCGAATGCCCACCCAACTAGGGGGAGGACATGCAGACTCCACACAGAAGGCACTCCCCGCACTACAGCCGAGAATCAAATGGGAGAACCTCTTGCTGTGAGGCAACAACACTACCACTGCACCACCATGGTAGAGCACTCAGCAGTACTGTTTATAAAGTTTGCATGTGTGTGAGATGGTATTCTATGTGCATGTGTCTGCCATGAGCACAATCAAGCACTGTGCTAGCACTATGTCCTGGCATCTCGGATAGGTTTGAGCCTTGCACGACAGAGTAGTTAGTTCAGCATCATTGCCCCTGACCACAAGAACCACCTCTGCCAGGAGTTGCACTGCTACTTCCATAGCTCTGGCTAGAGGTTGAAGTGCTACCTGAACATGAGCGATGTCTGTTGGATGAGGTCTCCTCGCAACTACATCTGGACCATGACCTGTGGCCAACCACTTCATGGTGTAGATGCTATAATCACTGATGGACCAGTAGATGTAGTGTCACTACAGGAGTGGGATCTTGCATGGTCATGTCAGCTAACACCAGAGAATGTAGCAGTCCTCCAGCCACTTGGATGCCCATACTCCCCCAGTAGACATTCCATCATAGACATTGCCCAGTCCACTGTGTCATTCATTCTGTCCAAGGGACATTCCATCACAGACACTGTCCAATCCAGTGTGTTATTCATCCTGTCCAAGGGACATTCCATCACAGAAACTACTGCCCAATCCAGTGTGTCATTCATCCCGAACAGACATCCCATCACAGACACTGCCCAGTCCAGTGTGTCATTCATTCTGTCCAAGGGACATTCCATTACAGACACTGTCCAATCCAGTGTGTTATTCATCCTGTCCAAGAGACATTCCATCACAGACACTGTCCAATCCAGTGTGTTATTCATCCTGTCCAAAGGACATTCCATCACAGACACTGCCCAAGCTAGTGTGCCATTCATCCTGTCCAAGATGTTTCCCACACAGTTCAGGGAGTCAGTCATGTCAGAATGCATAAAGTTTAGTAGTCACGCTATCTCTTCCAAGGCTCTGGTGGAATGTGCCTGTATCTTCACTATGGCCCCACACATACATCTGAAGGCACTTAATGATTCATCAGCATCGAGAGAAGAGTGGACAAATGCTACACAATTTTTAATCTCATATAGACCTGAATCTACCTTGCAGTCAGTAATACCAATAACCATATGTGTGCTTACCATGTGCAAGTAGGCTGGCAACCTGCAATCCAGATGTGCCTGTATGTGAGGAATGGAAAGGAATGTAGGATCATAAGTATCACAATGCAAATGAACCAAAAAAAAAAGAGAAGAGTCCCCTTTAGAAGTGCAGATTAAAAATGTTCTCATATAAAAACGTATTGAACAGTGGGGTTTCATCCCCCACAAAACACTCTCCTCTATTTGTAGTGAAGGTAGCGGCCCAGGAACCACACAAACCAAAGTTCAAACCACAAATCCAATTTATTGACAGCAAAAACAGACCAAATGCAGTCAAGTGATTTTGTCTTTATCAAAGACTTCTTCACAACTGCTTGACATGGTTATCTCCACCCTTAAATAATCATGTGATCAACATGTGATCAAACATTCACATGACTCAACTTTAGTACACATTAATTAAAAAACTTCAACAAAAATTGTTGAGAATGTCTGTTAAAATTGCATAAAAAATGAACAATGAACATAAGTGAAACAATAAAAATAAAAATAATATTGAGAATAGGAATAGTAAACAAATCAGTGTTACAGCGACAAATGTATGAGTAACATGGCATACTCAGCCCTCGAGACATTTTAGCTTTAATATAGGTGTAATGGAACAACATTCAATCAAACCGGGGGGTAAGGGAGTCACACACAAGAATCCATATGAGCTCTTTCTTGAGAAGATGCTTGTCAGTGTAACAGCCACTTGGATCTGGTTCCAAGAAATCAATCACCACAAATTTAAAAAGGTGACCAGGATAGGCAGAAATATGTCTGTACAGTTTGTTAATTGTCTTCCCTTTCTTGATTTTGTTGAGATGTTCATATATTTTCTCTTTCACAGCTCGACCAGTCTTGCCAATGTAAAATGCTTTACACTGTTGGCAAAGTGCACCATAAACCACTCCCCTGGATGAACAATTAAAATATTCTTTCACCTCATATTTCTTATCTTTGATGAAAAAATACAACATATATAGGTTGACAGTAGTTACAGTGGTTACATTTGTACATACCTTTTGGTCTATTGGTACTAAGTTTATCCAAATTCCTTTCCAGTAAACTTTTAAAACATTTGTCTTTCCTAAATACTATCTTAGGTTTGGAACCAAATAGTACATTATCATTGTCGATGGAAGTAACAATAGGCCAAAATTGATTAACCACATCAAGAACGTGGTAGGTGTTTAAAGAAAACGTAACAATCAAGGCTCGTTCATACGACTTGTCTGAATTATGATCACCAGAGGTCAATGGCCCTACTGAAGATAAGGAATGACAGGAGTTATCTCAGACTGGTAATAGTTTTTGGCAGACTTGGGGTACAGCCATGGGGGCATCTTTTGCCCCCATCTATGCAGATCTGTTTATGGCTTATTTGGAACAACAACTAATTTATGATCCTCTTCATAATATATATATATATATATATATATATATATATATATATATATTCTCGAGCTTGACATCTGGCACCGTTACTTGGATGATTGCTGTATGATTTGGAAGGGTGATTTGGAATACCTTAATGAGTTTATTCAATACATGAATGATAACAAGTGGGGTTTACAATTTACATGTCATCATGTCCAAAAACACATAACTTTTTTGGATGTTTTGCTCACCAAGAATTTGGATGGTACCCTTGATACTCAGGTCTTCTGCAAATTCCCCGAATATAACTCTATTTTACACGCTACCAGCTTTCATCCACCACATGTTACAAGCAACATTCCCAAATCACAATTCATTAGGCTCAAGAGGATTTGTTCTGATGCCATGGAATATGAAAATTCCAGGAGGGATATGGTTCAGAGATTTAAACGTAGGGGCTACAAGCCTGGGATTATCTCTATGGCTTGTCACCATGTATCTGGTAATGATAGGTCAGAATTAATGGAATATAAGAATAAGTCTAGTAATGCTTCTTGGTCACTTGGTTAATTTTATTTATTTATTTAACATTTGTTGACCGGGAAAGTCCGACTAGGTTCCACAGATCCTGTTTTCAGTGGAGGCCCGGGGAGAAATGCTCCAGAAGCATGTTTTTAGAATGTGGGAGGAAACCGGAGTGCCCGGAGGAAACCCACGCAAATGCAGGGAGAACATGCAAACTCCACACAGAAGGCACCCCAGCCGAGAATCAAACCAGAGAACCTCTTGCTGTGAGGTGACAGCATTAACCGCTGCACCACTGCGCCGCCCAAATGATAATTAATGATAATTAATTTTAGTTTCAGGAGAGGTAAAACAGTGGGTGCATACCTTAACCATAATACGCATCGACTAACTAGGGACAGAGAGCCCATGCAGAGAACACTAACAGGGGAGCTTGTAATGGGATGCTATCCATGTGGTCATTGTGTCCACTGTAATAGCATCAATCGAACTAATAGTTTTACTACTTGCAATACAGCCAAGGTGTAAGACATTTGTTTTTTTGCTAATTGCTCCTCGGATTGGGTGGTATATCTTGCTACCTGTTCCTGTGGGGCTTTTTATGTGGGCCAAACATCTAGGCCTTTTAAATTTCGGGTTAGTCATCATTTTAGTGATATTAAACATCAAAGGATTAGCAATGCCTTGTATAAGCATGTTTCAGTACATTCCTGTGCCAGGTTTAGGTTCGCTATTATTGATATTATTAAGGGCATAAGAAATAATGTTATTGGCTGGCATACAAATTAAATAATAAGGAGAAAAAATGGATAGTCAGACTGGGGGGATTGTTCCCACCTGGACTTAATGGTCAATTATGATCAGCCAATTGCAACTACTGTTTGTTATCTTGGTACCTATTTAAACATGATTTGGTGTTAGTTTCATTTACACTGATGAAGGCTTTGGTGTTTATGCCGAAACCAGTTTGTCTTGCTTATCTTGCTAGTTTATAATTACAATTGGGTCTAACATACTCTCCAAGTGCTGGCTGTGTTTTTTGGAGATTGGTAATAGGGAACAGTAGAGACTCTTACTCCTTTTGTCACATACTTCATCTTTGATGGATACCAGAAGATCTGGAGGATAACCTCTGTGGGTAAATATATCCAAGAGTTTTTTCAATCTCCATGAAAAATACTGCATCATCAGATATCATCCAAGCAAGTCGGACTAGTTGTCTCTTGACAACTGCACTTTTTTTAATTTGGGATGCCAACTGTCATAGTGGGGATAAGAATTAGAAAAAGTTTTCTTACGAAAAATGTTGGAGCTAAAGCAACCCTTTTAATAATCTTTTGACACTAGGACATCAAGAAATGCCATCTTATCCTTGTCGAATTTGTGGGTAAATTTAAAAAGGGGTGCTATTATTGATGTACATTAGAAAATTGTTCAGTTTCATCAAATAATCTGTCCAAATGATAAAGATGTCATCCAGGTACCTAATATAAAATGACCAACTGTCAGCAAATATACTACTGAACACAAATTGTTTCTCCCAATATGCCATGAATAGGTTGGCAAATCTCAGGGCACATGAGGCACCCATTGCCATTCCACTCATTTGTTTGAATAGTTGTCCTTCAAAATATAGAAAGTTGTTGCTCAGGACTAATTCCGCGAGTGTGATAGCCATGTTGGTGTCATTGTTGTTCAATAGCCCTATGTCAAAGAGCATACTTTCCACCCAATCATGTCCCTCTTTGTGTGGAATGACCAAATAAAGATCTTGTGCATCTATTGTGACAAGTATACAATCCGGTGCGAATTGTAAATTTGCCAATCTGGATAAAAATCCCATGAGTCTTTACTGATATGCAACTGGTGGATGGCTGAAGTAAATTATCCACATATTTAGCTATGTAAAATGTTTTGCTCCTGCCTACATCTACAATCGGTCTCAGGGGTGGGTTTCGGATGTCTTTATGAATTTTCAGTATACCGAATATACCTGCCCCTGGGGGTTCATTGGATAGGTATTCATAGGCACTTTTGTCAATTTGTCCCTGCACGACCATGTTGTATAAACAACCGTCAATTTTAGAATAAGCAATATTAAGTTCATTTTTTGATATATGTGTATACCTGTTAGTAAAAAGGAGCTTGAATATGTTATTGTTATAATCCTCGACATCCATGATGACAATGCCTCCTCCTTTATCAGGTTTCATTATTCTGATTGTTTTGTTGTTACCAAGATCACTAAAAAGTTTTGTTTCATTCTCTGATAGGCTAACTTTATCATTTACATTAGAGTATTGGGGCCTTGAGCAAAGTTTTCGAATTTCCCTTTCACAAAGTTTTTCAAACAATACTAGCCCATTATTCAAGGGCAGGTTGAAAGAACTGGATTTCTTGAGACCTGTATTCAAGTCACCCCTAGTGCTAGTACCTGCCGACTTAAACCAAAGGGCTAAATTTAATTTACGAGTAAATCATTTTAAATCTATGAGTGTTTCAGCTAGATTGAATTTCCTGGCTGGTACAAAACTCAAACCCTTACTCAGAACATCAGCATGTTCTGTTTAGATGTTGACATTGGAAAAATTATATACTGTAAAATCTTTAGTAGAATTTTGGATGCAACTAGGCCCTGTGTCATTTTCCTCCATACTGCTGTTTGTATCCCCTACTACTAAAAACCATGATTCACCAGCAGCTAGTTCAATGTTAATGGATTCTGTATTTTGATGACTGTTGTTCCCCACAGTCACACTAAAAGGCCTGAAGCAATTTGAAAAGTAGATTTCCATCATTGGATTCACTGAAATGTGAATTATCAACTAAGGTAGGTGCATGACTAAATGATATGGGTACCCCGTTAGGATCCCCTCCATGTGTGTTGGTGTGGGGGGTAGAAGATGAAGAAGTGAGAATAGGTTGATTGTAAGGAGACCCAGTTCCAGCCCCTTCAGTGCTGGCTCATCTGTCATTAAAAATACAAGAATTATCAAACATATCTAAAACGTTGTGTGTAGTAATATCTTCCAAACCCTCTAATACACCACCCCACTGTCAGTTATAAATCTAAAATGTCATGTGTAGTAATATCTTCCAACCCTTCTGATACACTACCCCAACTATCAGTTATAACAGCAGACATAGTACAGTTGTTTTCATGATTTGGGGTACAATTGATAATGGGGCAGTTAATGTCAGTTCTAGAATTCTCTGACTCACCAGGATGACTGAAGTTATTATACTTATCACTGGTAACTTCCTTGTTAAAAAATGATATAACTGAATCATTCCAAATAGAGTCTATCAAACATGAAGAAGTAACCAACATTTGTTGTGTATCATAGTGCAAATCTGATATTGTCCCATCAGAACAATTAACATTAGTAAAATTGTTACCAGTTGCCTCACAGCAAGAGGTTCTCTGGTTCGATCCTCGGCTGGGGTGCCTTCTGTGCGGAGTCTGCATGTCCTCCCTGTGGTTGTGTGGGTTTCCTCCGGGTGCTCCGGTTTCCTCCCACATCCCAAAGACATGCTGTAGGTGGATTGGACAGTCTAAAGTGGCCATAGGCATGAGTGTGTGCATGTGTGTGCCTTCTGTGGAAGGCTGGGTGCTGGGCTGGCAACTCGACACTGTAAAACTCCACTGCCAATCATGAGCGGACAGATGATCCGCTGTGGCAACCCCTAACCGGGAAAAGCCGAAAGAAGAAGAAGAAGTAAAATTGTTACCAATAGTTTTAAAACAATCAAAACCAATTGGACTGTTTAGGTCAGTGTAACCTCTTTCAAATCCCATATTTGCTGCATTAGTATCTGCTGAATCAAAAAAATCTTTGTTAGAGTCGTCATTCAAAAAATCATTCCCTTCCTTTTTGGTACTAAAGTTACCAGTACTCATATTGTGTGTAAAGAAACATTCTGACTTATTTACATTATTGTCATTAGCATTTTCTATAAAACAAGTTTTAATGTAGTCAGCAGTATTATTACCAAACATAAGACTTGGGGATGTCTCATTCAAAATAGGACAGTCAACATGCTTCATATCACAATTATTCTCACAACCAGGAATTTCGTGGCTGTAAGCATTAGCATTACACATTGCATCATTGTTACTGCCAGTAAGAAACACACAATGATTTACAGAGGTTTGTTCATCAAAAAAATCCCATGGTGGAATGAAAGTCAATGTCAATGAAGCAATAAGTCTGTTCTACAAGTCCTGGTATACCTGCCAGCTTTGATAAACGCTCCTCTTCCTTGCGTCTTTCTTCCCTTTGAAGTTTTTTGACCATGGATTCTTTTTGTTATTTCTATTATTTTTATGTCTAAAGTAAGTCCCAGCAGTTTTTGGGCAAGCTCCTAAATGTTCAAAGTTGGAATTTCTATCCCCAGAGTTGAATTTTTGCTGTAAATTTCCATTCTGCCTTCCTTCTTTGTGTTTCAGTCTTTCAAAATGTCTCAGAGACTGGTCTGTGTCTGAAACTTCTTCCTGTTGAACCACAATATCATCCTCAGCTGAATTTATAATATTGCCTTGTCCATCATCTGAATACACTGTCATGATTGGCTGGTTTCGTGCTCAGACACTAGGGGGTGGGGGATATGCAGTTCCCTTTGGAAATGCTTCAGAATCTCTTTGCAGTTTTCTGTTTTTCCTATTTTGAATGGCACAACAGATGTCATCTATTTTCTTGAATAAATTGTTATAATTTGTGGAATAATGTTCAAATAAGGCATCAGATGTAAGTCTACCATTAATGATATCAAGATCTCGAGAAAGTTTATCCAACTTCACCTCATTTTATTTAATTTATTTATTTATTGCATTTGTTTACCGGGAAAGTCCACTGGGCCTAAAACAGCCCGTTTTCGGTGGAGCCTCAGGGAGAAAAGCTCCGACAAGAACATAGATGCAGAAAAAAAATAAACATTAATTGGTACAGAAGTAGAAACAGTGTTACACATAGTGGTTACAGTAATATATACAGAATATATACATAACTCAGGAATTTAGTTGGTTTGATTACAGTAACATATATAGAATATATACATAAAAGCAGGAATGTAGTTGGTTGCCAGATGAATTCAGAGTGGTAGAAATGAAGATAAATGAATTAGCATTATTGTACCAATATCAAGTGATAAAAGAAAAACAAATAATAAATATGGAGAAAGTATCATCAGTCACTAGTAGTAAAAAGCGTAGGAATTTAATTATAATATAAGGAGAAGGAAGAGGTTAGGTTATAGAGCAGGTACATAGCCAGGAAGAGTTGAAATGATTTTTCAGTATTTGTTTGAAGGTGGTGGTGGTGGTGCTCATGTTTCTTATAGAAGGAGGAAGCAAGTTCCATAGTTTGGCGACAGTGAAGGAGTAGAGCAGTTGACCAGCCAGTAAGGTGGGCTTTTCTACTTTTAGAAGTAGATGATTTTCAGATCTTAGTTGCCTGCTGGGTTGCTATTTGGCAAGTAGAGTTGAAACAGCAGGACAGTCTATGGGTCTGTAGATTATTTTGTGTGCTGTAGTTAGCTGGGTGAATGAGAGATGGTGGAGGAGTTCCAACCAGCCTAATTGTTTCAGTGAGTTACAGTGGTAGGATGAGAATTTGACCTTGGTGGCAAATTTGGCTATTGTGTTGTAACACATATCAATTTTGGATTTTATAGAATTTTAGATATTAGTGAGGAGAGGGACACCATAAAGGAGAGGGTGTAATAAAAATGTAGTTGCAATGGTTTGTCTAGTAGAGAGGCTATGAAAGTGTTGGTATCTGTACAGCATACCAAGCTTTTGGTGTTTTTTTTGATGTTACTGTTTATGTGTAGGTCAAAGTTTAGGTTTTCATCTATGACAATGCCTAGTAATTTAGTGTGTGAGACAACTTCTATAGTGGTATTGTCTTGGGCTTGTACACTGAATATTTTTTTATCTAGGGGAGTGGTTTTCTTAGGGGTAAAAATTACTAGTTTAGTTTTTTTTTTGGATTTAGGGCAAGATGATTGTTAAGCATCCAAGATTCAGTAGAGGTAAGGGCATTCTGGGTGCTCTGCTGGAGTTCAGAGCTGGAATTTGCAGTGCATATTATTGTAGAGTCATCAGCATACTGGATTACAGAGCATTGTGGGAGAGTGCTGTGAAAGTTGTTAATAAAGATGCTAAATAAGACAGGACCAAGTATGGAGCCTTGGGGTACCCCTGTGGAAGTATTGAGGAAGAGAGAGTAAGACTGTTGCCATTTGGATGATTGCTGCCTATTGGAGAGATAGCTATTGAACTATTGTAGGGTAGATGGGGAATTGTGGAGGGTAGATAGTTTAGACAGGAGGATAGTTTGGGAAATGGTATTGAAAAGAGAAGCGATTATTTTACCAGGATCCTGTGCCCAGTTAACTGTATCAAGGAAGGAGAGGAGGGCAGTAGTGGTGCTGTGTCCTGGTCTGAAACCATGGTGAGTGGGTGACAGAATTTGATTTTTAAGTAGGTGGTTGAGGAGTTGGGCATGGATGCATTTTTCCAGTATTTTAGAGAGGGGTGAGAGAATAGCTATGGGCCGAAAGTTTGTAGTGTCTGTGTTGGTGCCGCCTTTGTGTAAGGGATGAATGAATGTTTTTTTCCAGATGTCTTATGTATTATGAGGTAACTGATGTTTGTGCCTGCCTTATTGAAAATATTAAGAAGGGCTTTGTGAAAGTCAGAATTCAGATCCACCCCATTAATGTACCACCACAAACACAGACCCTTGGGAATAAGACCTCTTTTTAAATTGGCATGTAAATACGCATTGTCTAGTTGAACTTTCTTAAAAGCTAGCAATTTTTCTTCAAATAGCTTAAGTTGTTCAATGAAGTATGCTGCCCAATAATTTCATGGTTAGGGTCCACATTATTAGATATTGATGTGGTAGAGGAAAAATCAAAAATATCACTTTTCCAAGTATCAAAATCAATAAATTGTCAGTTGGATGGTTCCCTTATATTCCCTCCTGCTTCAAGCTGGTTAGACCAGGCAGCAAGGTCCCCAGAGCATTGAGTTAACTGAGAAGAAATATCTTCAGGGGAACCACTGCTCCCATGACGTCATTGATTGATTTTCACCAGAAGGGAGGCCAAATTGTCTATTCCAACTCAAATTTGTGAGACCAGGTTCATTGGTGGAGACCCAGAACCTCTACCAGAAGCCATAAACAAGTCTGGAAGAAAAGAACCAAGAACCAAAAGTAGTGAAGGTAGAGGCCCAGGAACCACACAAACCAAATTTCAAACCACAAATCCAATTTATTGACAGCAAAAACAGACCAAATGCAGTCAAGAGTTTTCGTCTTTAGCAAAGACTTCTTTAGAACTGCCTGGCATGGTTATCTCCAACCTTAAATAATCCTAGTACATCATGTGATCAACATGTGATCAAACATTCCCATGACTCAACTTTAGTTTAGTACACATTAGTTATAAAATGTCAACAAATATTGCTGTGAATGTCAGTTAAAATTGCATAAAAAATGAACAATGAACATAAATGAAACAATAGAAATAAAAATAAAAATGATATTGATAATAGGAATAGTAAACAAATCAGCATTACAGCGACAAATGTATGAGTAACATGGCATACTCACCCTCCAGACTTTTTAGCTTTAATATAGGTGTAATAGAACAACATTCAATCAAACCGGGGGGTAAGGGCGTCACACACAAGAATCCATATGAGCTCTTTTTTATGTTCATTGCTCATTTTTTATGGAATTTTAACAGACATTCTCAACAATTTTTGTTGACGTTTTTTAATTAATGTGTACTAAAGTTGAGTCATGTGAATGTTTGATCACATGTTGATGACATGATTATTTAAGGGTGGAGATAACCATGTCAAGCAGTTGTGAAGAAGTCTTTGATAAAGACGAAATCACTTGACTGCATTTGGTCTGTTTTTGCTGTCAATAAATTGGATTTGTGGTTTGAACTTTGTTTTGTGTGGTTCCTGGGCCTCTACCTTCACTACTTGTTGTTCTTGGTTCTTTTCTTCTGGACCCGCCTCTATTTCTTTGTGACTGTGTCATCTGACTCAGTTATCACTCTCTCTCTATCTATATATAGGTTCATAGGTTCATATGATGTTACTAGGCTATTGACCCAAGGGTCTTTACAAGCCTAGCAATTAAATCCCAATATAATACTAGAGGAGAGGTTTCATCTATGCCCAAGGTTTTTCTAGCAAGGACTACACATTTCTAGGTGCAAAGCCAGGGAAATCCCCAGCAGAAATGTACGTTTCCCATCCAGTCACCCAGGTTGTGTTTAAATAGGGTCATGGAGGTGCTCTCCTTGATATGGATTGGAAGCCTATTCCAGAGGAGTGGCAACCTCCAGCTGGGAGGTTGGCATAATGGTTAAGGTGTTTAGCTTACAGACACAAGGTCCAGGGTTTGAGTCTCCCAGGGAGTAATTGGCTCGGCTTAAAATGACCCACAAAGGCAGTTAGCCTAGTACTAATCTATGAACCTATGAACCTCTGAGAGCTTTATCTGTCTGTCCAGCAGGTCCTGTTTATGTTGCAGGCTAGACTGAGGTCCCTGGAATGGGTGACTCTACTCTGATTTGACTTACAGATGTGGATTTCCATTGGATTTGTGTCAGAGATAGCATAAGTTGCCTCTAAGTAGTCTATCCGCTACTCAGTACTGTGACAGCGACTTCAGTCTGTCCATATAAGACATGTGGTGGAGACCCTGAATTTCCTTAGTTAGAAATCACTGAGGTCCCTCAAGTTGCTGCAGGTGTTTAGTATGGTATATACTAAAGGCAGCATTATAGTCAATAATAGACCTTTTGAGGGACGAGTACATGGGGGTTATAACCTCTTTTGCAATTGAGGCAATGCCTTTGTTAATCAGGTGAGCGATGTAGAATGCCTTCCACACCACAGTTGAGACATGGTGGTCAAAGTTGAGGTCACAATCGACTTGTGTTCCCAGGTCTCTCACTACTGAATTGGTACTTAGGGTATTATTATTTATTTTATAATCAGCAAGGACATTGTTTTTACTGAAGGGAATGATGATGCATTTTTTAGCATTTAGTTTACGACCATGGCTTTGGCACCAATCATTGGTCTGTGTAAGTCCCTTTTGAAGTACACTGATATTGCTGGGAGATTCAATCATAGCTACCTAATCTACAATCATTCACAAACCTGGTTAGCCAAAGACCCTTTGTTTTGGTCTGTGTCACTCTTATAGGTTCATAGGTAGGTACTAGGCTATCAGCCCAAGGGCCTAAGTAAGCCTAGCCAACAAGATTTCCTGGCTTATGCCACCCAAGAAAGTTATTTTCCTGTTCCCCTGTCAAGCAGAGCCACAGAAGTGATCCCTGGGGTGTATTTCCTATTTCCCATCCACTTATCAAGATTTTTCTTGAAGAGTGCTAATGAGGAACTTTGCTTGACATAGATGGGTAGCTTGTTCCAGAGTATGGGAAGTCTCTGGGACAGGAATCTATCCCTCCAGCATGTCCTGTTTATTGTGGTGACAAGTTTAGGTCCCTAGAATGTGTAGCTCAGAGGGATTGGGATTTCTTTAGGTGCAACATGTCCAACAGCTCTGGGTTTGACATAGCTTTATATGTTAGGCAGAGATCACCTCGGAGTAGGCGATATGCTACAGAGTTTATTGAGATGGTCAGTGTAGGGCATCTGTTTGAGGCCAGTAATCCTCATTGTGAGGTACTTCTGTGGCCTTTCCAGCCATTGCAGATGTCTTGTGAGGTACATTCCAAAAGGGGCATTGTACTCTATAATGGGTCTAATGAGTGATGAGTAGAGGGGAACAATTACCTCTTTTTTCTTAGATGAGAACCCTTTTGTGATGAGGTATGCCACGTAGAAGGATTTCCTGACTACTGTGGCAATGTAATTATCAAAGGAGAGACTACTGTCCACTTGGGTTCCCAGGTCTCTTATCACACATTTGGCATTAAGTAGACTGCCGCCTATGTGGTAGTTCATGGGTACAGAGTTTTTACCAAAGGGGATGACAATGCACTTTTTGTCATTGAGCTTGAGGCAATTGCTCTGGCACTAGGCATCTGTCTCAGTGAGGCTCTTCTGTAGGATGTCCAAATCATTTGGGGACTCAACTATGGCTCCTAGTTTAAGAAGGCAAAAAAGACAAACAAACCAAATAAAATAAATGAAAATGCTGGCAGACAGGGTCCCAGGAAGCGATAAACACCAAAATGGTATTAAAAACAAGAATTGAATCCAAAATAAAGACACAAAAAGTAAAAAATGTGAGTGCTAGTTTAACGAAAGTGCTATATTTTTTATTTTTTGTGTCTTTATTTTGCATTAAATTCTTGTTTTTAATACCATTTTGGTGTTTGGTGCTTCCTGGAACCCTGCCTGCCAGCATTTTCATTTATGGCTCCTTGTTTGCAGTCATCTACAAACTTCATTAGCCAAAGGCCTTCTGTGTTAGCCTGTACTTCAGAGAAGTAGATACCAAACAGGAGAGGTCCCAGGACTGAACCCTGTGGTACTCCACTTTTCACTGGTTTGAAGTCAGATTTGGAGTCTGCAACTTTTACAGTGTGGGTTCTGTCAGTGAGCCAATTGGCAACCCATCTTGTGATGTAGGGTTTTATACCTAGTTTAGTGAGTTTAGCTATAATTACAGAATGGGGGATGGTGTCAAAAGCCTTGGTGAGGTCAAGATAGGCTGTGGGAACCACCTTACCCTCGTCTACAGCTTTGGTGACTGTCTCAAAAGAAGTCGATCAGGTTCAGGAGGCATGATCTGCCTTTCACAAACCTGAACTGGGTGGGGTCCAGAGTTTGGAGGTTACCAATGTCTTTGTTTATGAGTGCCATGATTATACGTTCCATGGCCTTAGAGACCAGGTTCGTCAGACTAATAAGGCGATAGTTCCCAGGATCAGTGGTGGCTCCCTCTTTGTGGAGTGGGATAACTGTTGCTGTGTGCCATTCAGTGGGCACAAAGCCTGATGTGAGACTATGACTGAACATGGTGCTTAGGTGGGGAGCCAGTTCATTCTGAAGTTCGTGTAAAACACAGCCTGGGATGTTGTCCAGTCCCATGGATGCTGTGCTTTTGGCTTTAGAGAGTGCAGCTTTTCCCTGCATAGTTGTGATTACAGGGACTCTGCATTCTTCCTTCTGTGGACCCTTTAGGGGGTGAGAGGGGGGTAAAGTTAGCACTGAACCTATCTGCCAGGATGTTGGCAATATCAGTTGGTTCTGTAATTTTCATGCTGTTGTGCTGTAACTCAGAGCAGATCTGGGTGTTGCCATTGAGATTCTTGACATAGCTATAGAATGCTTTGTGGTTGTCCCTAGAATTAGTGGCAATTTTGTTTTTGTAGCTAGTTTTGGAGGATTTTATAAGGGATCTCAGCTTCTAACTGAAGCTGACCAGGGAACTCCTCCACTCATGGGATTTTACTCTCTTTTGCAACAGTTTTTACTTCTGTTGCAGAGTTTGCTTATGGCAAGGGACCACCAGATTAGCTTCCTTTTTTTGGAGGATAGCATCTTGGTTCTGTTTGGGATAGCACGATCCATGCACTCATGTAAGTGCTTATAGAGTGCATCTGTGTAGGATTCAGCAGTCATAGCTGTATTGTCCATCTGCATGGGTGTCATGAAGTTCACCACTTCTGTCTTAAGAAGCAGGAAGTTGGCTTTGGAGAAATTTTCCTTAATGGGGGGTGGGGGCGGGATGTGGATATCTAGGGTGATTAGCTTATGGTCGGATCTTACCAATGAGTAGTTAACTTCATGTTGGTAATGACTAGGTCTAGGATATTATTGCCTCTGGTGGGGGTGTGGATAGGTTGATCCAGGGCATTGGAATTTATGAATTCCAGAAAGTGTTGAGCAAAGGAGTTGGTACATGAGTAGTTTTCCCAGTTAATGGTGGGGTAGTTGAAATCACCCATTATTAGGGTGTTTGGTTGAGCTCTAATATTTTCCAGTATATCAAGAAACGAGTCGTGGGAATCCTGGGACATGGTGGGGGATTTGTAGCAAGCTACAATTTAAATTGTAGTTTTGCCCAGAGTTAGTTGCTCTTGGATAACCTCGGATGCATTATGCTGAGCAACTAGCCTGGAGGTGTGGATATCCTTAATGAATATGGACACACCTCTGACTTTGGTGTTCCGGTCCAGGTTAGGTGGCCGAAAGGTGTGGTATGAGCTACAGCCTGGTAATGCAGGGGTGCTCTCTGGAACCTTGAACTAGGTTGCAGGGGTGCTCTCTGAAGCCTTGAACCAGGCTCTTCCTTCTTAATACAGGTGATGAACAGGTGGGGTAGTTTGTTTAGATGCTTTATTACACAAGAACACATCAGGATGGAAAGCAGCATCATAAAATACAAACAAACTGATTAACAGACAGATCTTACAGACATACATGCTTACATCTCAATAGCTTACTACAAAATGGCAGTCAGGCTCGCACGTGCTCAGTATTTATACACTTGTGCAAGCCAGCAGACAGCTTCTTAAAGATATACACACAGACATTGATCTACATCCTCCCTCTTAAAAAGATTGCCCTTAAATGAAAATGACAGTAGAATTAGACCTGTATTAATATAGATATTAGAAACAAACACAGGGTTCATGTCCAAGTTGGCGTGTATCTTTAACATGGTCTGGAGATGTGACCGGATCTGGTAACATAACAATCAAGACTGGGTTTAGCAGCAGGGACAGTTTTCAGTGAACAACTCATATCAGAAACGTCTGTATTCATCACAGGAACAGGGGTATTTACTAGAATACTTCTGGAACTGGAACACCGGATAACTCACTCTGAGATAAAGAGTCTTTCTCACAGGGTATGTGCTGTGATGTAGGCTCGGACACTGGCATCAAATGTTTTTAATTCTGCTTAAACTTTACTCGTTGTGATTCCGCAATGTACGATCTCGGCTCTGGGCAAATCTTCTCACCTTTGGATGTTTGCATCCTTACCACTTCTCCCTTTCATAATGGATTGAGCAGTTTGCTGGTCTAATCATAATAGGACTTCTTGGCTAAATGGTTCTACAACAGATTAGTTTTCACTGACCTATTGTTCTTGACACACGGAGCCAACAATTTACTACAAATTAGTAATGTAGTTCTGGTTTGTCTCGACAGAAATTTCTGAGCAGGTGAACCAAGATGTTTATCATGAGGAATATTTCTGAGATTCAAGAGATTCAGGTAAACATCACTATTGTCTTGCTTCAACTTCTCTAGTAACTGTTTCGCACTTTGAACTGCATGTTCTGTCAAACCATTTGACTGCAGATTCTCTGGGCTACTCATGACATAAGTAAAGTCCCACTCTTTGGCAAATCTTTTGAACTGTTGGCTTGTAAACTGTGTGCCAATGTCAGAAATAACTTTGTGTGGACTACCATAGACTGCAAAATGATGCTTCATCTTAGTAATGACAGTACTGGATGCTAGATTAGGAAGTAGGTCAATTTCAAACCAATTTAAATATGAGTCTACTAAGACTAAGTAATGTTGACCATTCCACTCAAAAATGTCAGTGGCTATTGACGTCCAAGGTAGTTCAGAAATTTGGCTTCACTGAAGTGGTTCTTTCTGTTGATGTGACATATTACTATTACACACAGAACAAGATGAAAGCACTCTCTTAATATCTTGTGACATAGAAGGGCAGAATACTAGTCCTCTTGCCATGTTCTTGGTAGGGTCTGCTCCTTGGTGACCATGATGCAAGATAATAATGTACTCTTGTTGCAAGGACTTTGGAACAATAAATAACTTTAGGGCCTTTCATGACGATACCATTGTCAGACAAAATCTCATGGAAAATAAGGTTGCATTTCTTGAGGTAAACTAGATTGCTTTAATGGCCATCCTTGTTTGATAAAATGGTTAAGCTTCTGTCAAACTGGATCTGTGGCTGTATGATTTCTCAGCTCATCAAGACATATGGAAGAAAAATTTCTCACTTCCATGACTTCAAAATCAAGGTTCTCATTCTCTTGGTGTTCAGTGGTGTTTCTGGGTGATCTGGATAGTGTATCAGCAAGATAAAGAAGTTTGGCTTTCTTGTAGACAAGATTGAAATTATACTTGTGCAATCTCAACATCATGCGTTACAGCCTGGATGGAGCTGTATGCATAGGCTTTCTCAGAATAGTGACTAGAGGTTGGTGGTCTGTTTTAATCTGGATACGTTTACCATAAACATAATCATGAACTTTGAACATGCAAACACAATTGCCAAAAGTTCCTTCTCTATCTGAGCATACTGCATTTCAGTTTGGGTTAGAGTTCTGGATGCATAGGCAACAGGTTGACCCTCTTGCAGAATGACTTCACCTAGACCAAACTTTGAAGCATCACATGAAAGAGTAACTGGTTTGTGAATGTAATAGTATCTGAGAGTTGGTGGACTGGCAATTCTCTGTTTCAGGACACCGAATACTCTCTTGTGCTGTTCTAACCATGACCAGGATATATCTTTATGTGTCAGCTCTCTGAGTGGTGCTGAAAGTTGGCTCAAGTCTGGAATTAACTTGCCTAGGTAGTTAAGCATGCCAAGAAAACATTGCAGGGCTTGAACATTGTCTGGAGCTGGCATCTCGAGAATGGCTGTTTGTTTAGAAGGGTCTGCTTGTAAGCCTGAACTGGTAAATAAATGACCAACATAAGTGACTTCTCATAGCCTAAATTTGCATTTCTGAGGATTCAGCTTATGAGTCACTTGACATGTTCTTTCCAGAACTTTTGTAAGGTTTCTGTCATGCTTAGCTTCACTATTGCCTCCTACTAGTATGCCATCTAATATAATAGCACAGGGATACCCAGAAAAAATTTGCTCCATTGCACGCTGAAAGACTTCACTTGCAGAATTTATCCCAAATGGCATTCTCGGAAATCTGTATCTTCTAAATGGAGTAGTGAAAGTGGTTGGCAGTGAAGATTTCTTGTTAAGGGAAAATTTGCCAAAATAAACTCTTTGCATCTAGGACAAAAAAAAAACAGTGGCATTTGGCATAAGAGCAGCAACATCTTTGGCTGTATGCATTGGATGATGAGGCCTTTTCTGTGCCTTGTTCATATCTCATGGATCTATACATATTCTTTTATCATCTGAGCTTTTCTTATGAGCTACCACCATGGAAGATACCCATTCAGTAGGGGTTGATGAAACCACTGGACAAATCACACCTTGTTGAACCATTTTGTCTAGTTCGACTTTGACTCTGTGCTGCATAGCTAGTGGAACTTTCCAGGCTGACCTGATAACTGGGCTGACATCTGGGTCTAACTTCATGGAGTACACAACTGGAATGTTGCCTAGTTTATCTTCAAAAAGATCAGCATAGGTAGAGAAAGTATACTGGATGAAATTAGAATAGTGGTCTTTTAAGCTAACATGGTGGACTTTCTTGATAAATGAAAGTAGTCCCATTTTCAAATTGTCTCTGAGCCCTAATAATGACTGTCCATGCCTCTGGACCACATAAAATAACAAGTCATAGCTTCTCCCAGCAGAGTAACATGAAAGCACTACTGAGTCTTCAGTTTGAATTTCTTCACACTTTGCACACTTTGCAAAATCAAGCCTTTCACCATGACATACTCTAGCAAATGTTTCTGCTGACAGAACATTGCACTTTGAACCTGTGTCAACTTTAAGCTCTATGGGCTTGCCATTTATCTGGACAGTACAAAATAATTAATTCTTTGCCCATAAATCTACTCAGTGACTGCTTCACTAATCACAGACACACCATCAAGATAAAAAGTAGGGTCACAGCTTTCTAACTGATCAACTAGTTTCTTGAAATGTTCCCTTTTAATAAAAGAATGTGTGCCTTTTGATTTACAAAACCTTTTGAAATGATTCCACTTACTACATTTGTGGTATTGTTGACCAAAAACTAAGCACTTTTCCCTTTAAGACTTGTGATTACTGCCACAATTATGACAGTTGACAATGAAACAGGGTTGGAGCCCATGCTTTGAGTTTGCTGACTCACTCTTGTGCTTCACTGAGACTATGCAAACTCTTGAACTTGCTAGAGAACTCTGGGGTTTACCAGTGAGTGCTACAGGGGTTGCAGTTGTTGCCATGTGCTTGGGCCTGTTTCTTTTAACCATGTGCTGCATACTATCAACATGAGCTTTAGAAGTTACGGGAAGCATGTATTTGTCATTTGTAAGCATATTTGTGTGCTTTACTGTGAACCCATATATCTGACAAATCTCAATGGCCTTATTCAAAGTTAAATCACTGTTGTGAAGCAAAGTCTTTCTCACAGTATCATCTTTAACCCCACACACATGTCTGTCTTTTATCAGCTCATCCCTTAAATCACCAAATCTGCACATTTTAACTGTCTCTCAAATCAATTATATATGCTGCAAAAGTTTCACCAGGCTTTTTATTCCTTGTGTAAAATAAGTGCCTTTCCATTGTAATGTTCATCTGGAGGTTACACACTTCTCTAAATTTACATTTTAAGCACTCAGGGTCCTCCCTTGACTCAGCTGGTACAACAATATGATGGTTCCCTCTCTCCTGCAAAGATAGCAGGTGTATACACAAATGAATGCTCCCTTTCAATGGCTTCTGACCCAGTTAAATTAAGTAGAATAGATGCCTTTGTACGGTCATCTTTATCAGAAAATGCAGCCTGTATGAAAGTATCGTACTCTTGTTCAAACACTCTCTAATTCTCTGAAATATTAGTATCAAACACAAGTGGACCTGGTTTTTGAACTCCGTCTGCCATGCCAGCAATGTTTGCACAAACACACTGAAAATATGGCCATTGTAATTATATACAAACAAGTTCTCTCAGCATCTTGTAGTAACATTCAAATGCACAATAAACTCTTAAAAATACTGTACTTTGAGAAATATGCTCTGAAATGGCTGTATTTTGTGAAATAACTTTACTGTAATAATGCACAAACATGCGAACACTTCACATACTTCTAATAACTCGGATAGCTTTAATTAATATGAAAAATTTGTGCTGAGTGAAAATGTGATTGTTTCCTTTTATTTTATTTGTTTTATGCAACTTGGACTTTATTTCAAACATTTTCTGTAGTAATTCAAATATTTATATCAATAATGGACATTTCGGTTTATTTAAATATTGTTTGGAGCATTCTGTATGCTTTGTTTTATATTTTGTGAATAAGAAAGCATTTGAGCAAGTTTTAACATCTGAAATTCATTTCTGACCTGTTTTGTGAATTATACGTGCAGTAGGGATGAGCCACTCTATATTCCTCCAACACTAACCGCACACTTCTTGGTCCATATTGGAGAAACTGGAACTCTTTCTGGCAACAAGTAATTTTTCTCATCCCACTTCTGACACCATGTCACTCATCCCTCTTAATACAGATGACAAACATGTGGAGTAGTTTGTTTAGATGCTTTATTACACAAGAACACATCAGGATGGATAGCAGCATCATAAAGTATAAACAAACTGATTAACAGACAGACTGTACACTCATACATGCTTACATCTCAACAGCTTACTACAAAATGGCAGTCAGGCTCACACATGTTCAGTATTTATACATTTGTGCAAGCCACTAGATAGCTTCTTAAAGATATACACACACGCATTGATCTACAGCCTAGATATCTGAGAAGTATATGTCAAACAAGAGAGGGCACAGTACTGACCCTTATTGGAACCCACTGGTGACAGGTCTACTGGTAGAAGTAAAGTATCCCACTTTGACCAAGTGTTGTCAATCTGTGAGCCAGTTTGCAACCCACCTGAGAACATAGGGGTTGATATTCAACTGGGTTAGTTTGTCAATGATGTCTGAATGTGGAATTAGTGTTGAATGCCTTGACCAAGTCAATATAGGTTGTTTTCACGTCTTTTCCTTTGTCTATGGATCCGATCACACTCTCAAAGAAGTCCACCAGGTTCAGTAGGCATGACCTGCCCTTGAAAAAACTGAACTTGGACAGATCCAGGGTTTGAAAGTCACCTATATCCTTATTTATGAGGACCATGATGATTTGTTCCATTGCCTTACAGATGAGGCTGGTTAAATTATGGGTCTATAGTTACCCAGGTCTGTTGCCAAGCCACCCTTGTGGAGGGGAATAACAGCTGCTGTTTTCCATTCAGTGGGGAAAAAAAACAGTACTCAGGCTGTGGTTCACTAGAGTGCCTAATGGAGTGGCTAACTTTTGTTTTAGGACATTAAGAATGCAGCTTGAAATGTCATCTGATCCCATGAAGGCTGTATTCTTAGCCTTGGAAAAAGCATTGATGACTTGTTCTTTGGAGATGCAGGCAGGAAGACATGATGAAGACATGGTTTGTGGCATGCTTGGCGGGATGGGGGGGGGGGTGAAATTTTCACCAAACCTGTCTGCTAGCAGGTTTTCAACTTCTGCAGGGTCAATGTGTGTGATGCCATGCACAATTAGTTCAGCACACATCCGAGTCCTGTCTTTTAGGTTGCAGACATAGCTGAAGAAAGCCTTTTGGTTATGGTTGCTAAATTTTTCTCATAGTTGCTCTTTGGAGATTTATGAGTTGTCTTATTTGCTTGTTTAGGCTGAGGAGGGTGGTCTTCCAGTTATGAGATCTCACTTTTGTATTTTTAGACAGCAGCTTCGTTCCCTTATTGTATAAGTTATTAATTCTAGACATCCACCAGGATGGTTTGTTTTTTTCTTGAGGATCTTGCTTTAATCCTATCTGGCATGGCTATGTCTATACATTTGTATAGATGTTAATACAGGGCATCAGTGTAACCTTAGTATAGCCATCAATGCCAACTTTAAATCAAAGGGGGCTGCAGGAAACAGCTGAATGGGTGGGGCCAACAGGAAGGGGGTGGCCAACTAGAAAGGGGTGGGCTATGCTAAAAAAGGCAAAAACTGGGACTTTAATTAAATATGCTGCCCTGGGTGCCACTGTCAAACCATCATTATATGAGCCCAATCAAGACAAAATGAATTGTAGAAGAAAAAATATTTCAATGCATTGGCTACATGACAGCTTGCTTAATATCTAGATGGAAACAAAAAGGTTACGAGGCAAGAAAAAATACATTACTTTTTAAATACATTACTGGAATGCCAGTCAAAATCAAGTATAAAAAAAGCAGCACTCAACTCAAACCACTTCTCCTTGCACTGCAGTTCTAATTATAATTTATTCAGTTTTATAAAAGTACCAAGTAACATGCTGAAAGTAGCAATATCCCCACTTGTAAAAATGTTTCTTATCCAAAAAAGACCTGCTGCCTGACAACAACTATCTACTTGTTTTCATGGGGAAAACATGATCAAGGTAGAAAATGAATAGCAAACAAGAAACAAGCTCAAGATAAATTGCTTAAAGTATTACTGCACAGGTTATGGACCACACATGATAGATTGGCATTCTGTTTAGTTTATGGGTAAAGCCTGCAAAGATGACTGCAAGTCTCCAACAAATGTAATGAGCTTCTGAAAATACTGTAATCCTGTCCTTTATTACAAATACTGTCATATGCATTTCAATACCTAAGGCTTATATGCTATCTAGTTCTGTAAATATTATCTGCATGGCAACAACAAAAAGGCTTTCACTGTTAGTAATTCTTTAACAGTATGCTTATAAAAGCTCATGTGCATCTTACAGTCTCAGATAAGCTTACCTGATGGTCATTAAAGCATTGCTACTTAAACACAGAGCAACAGGCACTGCAACAACATACATTTTCTGAATAATAAGAAGTATAAATCAACAGTATAAAACATGACAGAAAACCAGAACATTCTGCAAAATCAAGGACAGATAAAAAACCACTGTAGTACTTGTGTCTACCTTGGATGGGGGGATACTCTACACACTTACACTGCATAACTGCTCCTTGCCTTGCATGGACACATCCAGAGTCACTACTTGAGGGAGTGGGGTGTAACAAGTATGTCACAATTTGAAATGCCTCTGGCTGACGGTGATAGCCCTGACACATCTGTCATACCTTTCAGCCTCAGAGCAAGAAATCTGGAAAAAGCCATAAATAGAAGTGGGACAAAGGCCCAAAAATAAAGACAGTTTTAAAATATTGCTCTTATAAACTTAAGAAAGATAATAGAATAGTAGGTCTTGCATTAGTATGAATTTTCTGAAGGGTATGAAATCTGAAACTCAAATGTCTGTCATTATTTTCTAACTTTAATCTTTAATGATTTGCCACTAATTTGCCAGAAAACCACAATTTTATGAAAACCGTACCAAAAATGTGATGCAAAAATATAAAATAGCCACACAATACAGCTGGGAACCTGTCAAAGAAGGGACACTTTTTAATATTAGCACTGTTAACTTGAGCAGCTAACAAATTAAGAGAATCTACATGCATTTATGAAATTAAAAGTAATCTATAACTCTGATCATTACCATTATTTATTAATTGTAAACCCTCCACATTTTCTTCCAAATTTGCCATTTTGCAGAGGGATTATTAGGTGGAGAGCAACATTTTGAGCCAAACTCAGGGACAGTTGAGAGGTTTGGATATACTTAATTCTATAAAGTGATTTATTTGCGCGTACCTCTCATCCTTTTAATGCAGAAAATCTGGACAAGGCCAAATATATTGGGGGAACATACAAACAGCACTAAAAAATTGCTCTTGTATAAACTTAGTCAACTGACTTTAGCATGATTTTTCTGAAGAGTATGATGTCTGAAACTCAATGTCTGTCATTATTTAGTGACTTCATTCCTAAATGATTTGCCAGAAAATCACAAATGTTATGAGGTACAAAACAAAAATAAAAAGCAAAAATCTATTCATTCTGCAAAAATCTGGACAATTAAGAGGTATAGTTCAGCTGGGGCTGTCTGAGATTGCCACCCTTCCTCCCTCACAAAATCATGGTTGAATGGGGCCTCCCCCTGCAGCTATTCCAATGTCCCATTAATTAACTATTTTGCCCCGTTTACCATAAACACTGTAATGTGCATACTGCTTTACTTCTACGATGATTTTGATTTCATTTAAAAGTATTATTTTACATTTTATAGCATGAACACTAATAGTCATCTGCTAAACAAAGTAATGCAGTCTCAAAATGAAAATAGATTTAGCATTAAAACGTCTCTGCCCTTGAAACTCACATTTATTGAACCAGCATTGAAACCCACATTCAAAGAAAATACATCTGGCCAGTGGCAGATAATGATTAACTTAGGCCCCTTGCACAGGAAACATGCATGTGTTCTTTGATACACCATCCTGATTGCATTAAATTATATTCCTCGTATAATACCGTACAGCTGTTAGAGGGCATTTCAACTTTATTGTTTTGTACATTTTTCCAGTAAACAATGAAACAAAATGCATGCCATAATAATGACAAAACTGCCCAGTTCAGAACATTTCCATCATAAAAGTGTACTCAAACTTCTATAATTCACCAGTGTCAGTAAATATGCACAATCTCTGCAAAAGTAAAAGTCATCTAAATAATTCCACATTAAAGCGATCTGTAACTAATGAAGGGGTTGCTGCGAGCAAACAACTTTAATATTTCATTGTTTCATCTACAAATAGTGCCTGTTGCCATTGAATACATTGCCTATGTTACAATAAGAAAATGATAAGCTAGTAATATTGCAATAGGGAATGGATGGCAAAATGATAACAGGTTCATCGTTACTAGGTATCTCCACCAAAGAGGACATTCTCAGGACTGCAGCATCCACCCCCTTTAAAAGTACAACACACTACAGTATCAGCAATGCATCTATATAGTGTGGGAGTAGAACCCACAGCCTTCTGCATCAAAAGCAAGTACACTACCTGTTGTCCTATTAACACTACAAGCAGACTCAGCATAAGCAGCATTAAACTTCTCTTCAAGCTCTCAGTTCCTTGTAAAATCCACTTGACACTCAACTGTATCTCTCAACTTTGAAGCACAAGAAATCTGGAAAAAGCCAAAATTTATTGGGGGAGAGACAAAAGTAAAAAGACTAGGGACACAGTTTAAACATTGCTTGTATAATCTTGGAAAGTTGCTAGAATAAATTGCTGTGTTACCACCATGCATTTCATTGCCAAGTCTTGAACCCTGGACCCTGTGCACTACAGTCAAAGCAACATACCATTATGCCAAATCAGTTGTTTCTTGAAAAACAGGTAGACTGAAACTTAAATGGCTATCATTTACTGAATTCAGTTCTCACTATAGCTCTTAACCTCTTAGCACAAAACACCTAGACAAAGCCAATATTGGGGGAATACAGCTCCCAAACATATTCAGTGAATTCAGTTCTCACCATAGCTCTCAACCTCTTAGCAGAAAAAACCTGGACAAAGCCAATAACGGGGAAATACAGCCCCAGAAATAGGAACAAATTTGAAATATTGATCGTATAAACAGAAAATTGCTAGAATAAAAGGTTTTGTGTCACCATATACTTTCTGGATAATATGAAGTCTGACATTCACATGCCTGTGATTATTCAAAATCTAGAAAAACTTCACAAGTGGTGCTGGATAGGGAATTCAAGTTCTTGTTACATGGTCCCAAGGTATGGAGTTTGAGTCTATCTAGCCACCTGGGGCATTTTACACCCCCCCACCTGATCATTCAACATATACACACACACACACACACACACACACACACACACACACACACACACACACACACACACACACACACACATGCACACACACGCCCTACCTGATCGTTCAACAGTAGTTTCCTTCCTGCAGCAGTAAAATCAAGCTCCAAGTCTGTTCGTTCAAAGGCTCGTCCCTGCCCCTTCAACAGTAAAGCCCATGAGAGCAAATCCTTCCCTCATGCGAGAGCAGGCTAGGTAGCAGCCTGCAGACATTGCAGTCTGATCCCCTTCCAGTCTATACAGTTGTAACTGCATAGACTTCTGGGATCTCTGCTGCTAAATGCTGTCTTCCTAATCTGGACTGCTAGTGAGACAGTCTGGATTCTGTGTGCATGCTCTGGGACTGGTTCACCAGCAGTCCAGATTGGGAAATGCCGCAAGTGCGCATGCTAGATGTTTGGGGACTTGTGTTTGTTTTTTACTTTAGTTTTCTTTTTTATACTGTTATTTCCTTTTCTTTTTACAGCTGGGGGGGGGGGGCTGTAGTCCTGCATCCCAATAGCACAAGCCTCCCCTGCTTAAGAGGGTATGGTTAGCTATGGGCAATTTTTGTAGCCTAGCTTGTCCTTTGGGGAGTTCTGGTGCTATTGCTACATCAAAAATTACTAATTTATGATTGGATTTAACTAGTGTGAGACCTACACTTGAGGCATTGCTTCAGTCACTCATACTGGTGAGGACCAGATCTAGAATATTAAAGCCCCTTGTGGGATGGTGTACTATTTGTTCCAAGGCATTTGAGTTAACAAAGTCCAGGAACTTTTGTATGAGTGAGTTTGGGCTTGTATGAGTTTCCCAATTAATGGAAGGATAGTTGAAGTCACCCATGACTAGGGTGTTGGGTTGTACCTTAATTGTCCCAAGTAGTTCTAAATAAGCTGTGTGGGCATCTTGGTTCATGGAAGGGGACCTGTAACTGGTGATGCCCTAAGGGGGGTGTCTTACCCCGTTAATTTGGACTTGGAGTAGCTCCATAGTGTTTTCTTGTCTAGCCAGTCTAGAGGTATAATTGTCTTTAATGAAGATAGAAACTCCACCTCCTTTAGTTCTCACACCTTCAATTTGCTGTTGGAAAGTGTGTAAGGCATTGCAGCCTTGCAAGGCCGGGGTACTTTCTGCCACCTTCAGCCAGGTTTCTGTCTCTGCACATATGTCAACATCTTCCAGGGAGAGGAGTACTTCCAGAGAGTGCAGTTTCTGATTTAAACTCATAGCATTTAGCAGCATGACCCTTTGTTTCTTTGTGTTTGATATTTTCAAAATGGGAATTTTGTTGTTGTGTCATTGCCTAAAAAAGGCATTATGGGGGAGCAAGTGCCTTAGCCAGCAACCAAAAGCCTAGAGGTGCCTTCTGAAGACCATCTCTGATAAAGCAGTGTGGTCTATCCATCATGTAGTTCCAGGCTGACAGGAACTGGTTCCCCTTAGAATGACACCAGAAACTAAACCAAGTATTGAAATCAATCATTTTCTGTTTACATTGTGGTATCCTCCTAGGCGAGAGTAAAATGCTGCTCAAAGCTAGGGACATACCCACCTGGGACACATATTCAGAGAACTCAATCATGTCTCTCTTCATATAGTCCAGAGAGGTGTGTCCCAAGTTGTTCACACTAACACGAACTATGATGGCATCATAACGGTACCTGTTGTTGACAGACTTGAGTGCATGTGTGATCTGGTGAATCCTTGCACCAGACAGGCAGCTGACTCTAACCTTCTCCTTGTTCAGCCTGGTGAGGAGGCATCTGTATATCTCACTATAGAGTCACATCTAACTAAAACATTTGGAATAGGTATACATTGCCTTAAGGCTTATTTGGTGAGACACAGGTGCTAGTGTTTATGTGTATTGGTTGTTTTGGGTGTTGTGTTAGGTGTAGCATGTTTGTATTTTGGAGGTCTCTTGTGTTTGGGTAGGTTTCTTGAGAGTACCTCTGAGCATGAAGGTTTATGTCTTGGGTGCATATTATGAATAGGAGTCGTGGCATGTGAGCTGACAACCTGTTTAGTGTTGCTGTTCTGGGCATGAGAGAGCAGTGATTCCAAATTCGAAGTGAAGGAGCATCTCTCACAAATTTTACTTGAGTGATTTAGGAGTAAGGCGTTGTCAGTGTACATGAGGCAGTTGCTACACTGCCTCAAAAAGCATGTCCATCAGGCTGGCAGGAGAAACAGAGGGGAAAATGGCACTCTATAATGCAAGGTTTGAACCTGGTATCTCAGCAGATAAGGAGAAAAAGATGGGGGTATCAGGCAGGGAGCTATTTTAGGATAACTAACCTAGGGAGTGTACAGTAGGAGGTCTATAAAAAAGGGGATCTATAGGGTCTGATGTTGATAGGGTAAGAGGTAAAACATCTGCTGGGTTGTTTACTGAACAGGTGAGAGTGATTCAAGAACTGTTCTGCTAGATAGCAGGTGCTTCTAAGGGAAAATACTTCTATTGGTGCTTTTGCATCTATAACCGCTGAGAGTTACCCCCGCTACGTGTTGGTGGGTGATGGTACTCTACGCAAAGCAAGAGCAAAGCAGCAAATACAAAGAAACCAATGAAAAAGCTCAAACTGAGCCCTGAACCAGTAACCTTCAGTTAAATAGCCCTACTGCCCGCTCCTGCTGTGAGGGTATGGGGGCTTCTCCAAAAAAAAAAAAAAAAAATGTGCTGATTTTTAGTGCTCAATCTACAAAGACAACTGAATCCAGCTGGTCTGAATGAAATCTATACCACAGCCAACAAAAGTGCAACAGAAGAACAGAAAATATAATATATATTACAATAATATTATATATATGTAGATATATATATATATATATATATATATATATATATATATATATACACATACATGCCCAGGGACAGATTCATAACCCAGAGGCTCTCTTTACTCTGGAATAAAATCCCAGTCCAGGTTAGGCCGAGTCCCTCATTGACTCTCTTCAAGAGGAATCTTGAGTGGATGAGAGATCGTAGGTTTACCCTGGGTATCACTTCTGTGTCACTGTTAGACAGAGGCACAGTATACTAACCTCGAAAAAGGGCATAGCAAAATTAATTTAAAATGGGTGGCGAAAGCCAAACACACTTTGGCTAGGCTTATAAATGCCCTAGGGCAGATAGCCTAGTATGAACCTATGAACCTATACACACACACACACACACACACACACACACACACACACACACACACACACACACACGATATGAAAAGTATACACACCCCTGTTAAAACACCAGGTTTTTGTGATATAAAAAAATAGACCACATTAAATCATTTCAAAACTTTTCCCGCCTTTAATGTGACCTATAACTTGTACAATTCAACTGAAAAACAAACAAATCTATTAGTGGAAAAAATATAAAAAATAAAAAACATACAATAAGCCATTAAACCTATACTTTGTTTGAAGCACCTTTTGATTTAATTACAGCATTCAGTCTTCTTGGGTAGACACCTGCAATCAATTAAAGAGACTCTGATTATCCCAAATAAAGTTCAGCTGTCCTAGTAGGATTTTCATGACATTTACTCAGTTGCCATCTGATGATGATGCGCATGATGGATGCATGCAGTCACACATAAATGAGTTGACAGCCATCCTGTCTGTGTATTATATATGTAATTATGTGTCTGTTTTATCTTTCATCTCAAACAGGGATGTGGCATTGAAGAAGAAATCTGTATGTCATTATGCCATCATTATATCACCATGGAGTACTTCTGTTAGGTAGAAAGAGAGGTGACTAATCTGACTGGAACAGGATATGGCAGCAGGTAGTTGAGAACATTAATGCTGTTGGAGGGCAAGTGATATGATAACCTCTGCCTGCCATAGGGCAACTACAATTGCTTGGGAAATGGACGCTATGGGCGTGGTGGGTCTGCTACCAAACCACCACTAACTGAATCAGAGGAGTTCCTGTCCACTGTCAGAGATCCAGATAGCTCAGCAGAGAGCTCCCACAGAATCCTTGATATTGGTGCAGATGTGGATGACAAACCCAGAGTGTTATAAACAGACCTTACAGGTATGCAAAATGCAAATGCCATTGTTATATCTTTATATGAGTATACCTTAGATGTCTGATATACACACACACACACTCACACACACACACACACACACACACACACACACACTCACACATATATTATATTTTATATGTATATTTATATATATATATATATATATATATATATATATATAATATATTATATGTATATAAATATATATATATTATTATATATATATATATATATGTATATATATATTGTAAGTATATCTATATATAGGTTTATCTATCTAATACACACACACATATATATATATATATATATATATATATATATATATATATATATATATATATATATATATATATATATATATATATATATATGCACTATATCTCCTGGCTCAGTATAGGTGGCTCCATTTACAATGAGCTGCCCTACGGGCTCACTCTGCTCCCCTACCCTGCTCCCAATTCCCACACACCCCTGCATACTCTGAATTTATAGGTAACCTCCTTTATAAAGACCCTCCCTTCATCCTCCCATTATCTAATAATTAAATCAATCAACACCATCTACACATGCCCTTCCACTTCCCACCACTCCAGCCCACCTACCAATTCAATATCAACACCCATATCTCCTAATCACATAGCTCACACCCTCACCAAATATAAATACCTCCTCTAACTCCACAACCTCACTTCCACTATGTCTCATTACCCCCAGTCTCATCTCTACTATACCCCCCTGGGATTAACCTCCCTATTCACCTGTCTCTCCATAGCCACCATCAGCACCTCTTATCTCTTCACAATCACTCACTGTATCCACCCCAAATCCCCCACCCTAACCTGCAACATTACTATCACCCCCCACTCACGCAAGCATATACCCACCATATACACCCAACACCCCATATACCTTGCCCCTCCCATATACCACTTCTATTCATCTAAAAAGCAACCGAGTTTACAATTTCACTACCAAATCATCCATTACCTAAAAACTATCACCTGTATAAATAGCCAGCTACTACTAGGAAGAGACATTCACCCCAACCCCGGGCCAGCAACCTCTGCTAATAAGCCATGCACCCATCACTATCCAGCTAAGCACAAACCCACCGACTCACTGATACTAAATATGAATACCCACAGTATCATGAATAAAACAGAAGACTTTCATGCTGCCATCTCCTTATATAACCCTGATATTATTCTCATCACAGAGACATGGCTTAAACCACATATTAAAGATGATTCCATCACCCCACCTGGGTATAACATTCTCAAGGCAGACTGGCTACATAAAAGAGGTGGAGGCTTAGCTCTGCTTCACAGACCCAACCTACAACTCCAACTCCTCCAAAAAGATTCTCCTAACTTCAACAATGCAGAGACTCTATTTGCAAAGCTCTCCCTTAACCAACATATACACCTAAACCTACTGGGTATCTATAAACCCCCGGGTGACAACCTAACCACACTAGAATCCATACTTCACTGGGCCTCATACTCCCTTCCTCAAGAAACTACCATGCTAGGATGTCTCAGTCTCTCATTTTCTTCAGCCTCCAAATGCCACAGTCTCTTGGCTGATTTTATTTCCAAACGTTTGGCCTCTAATTCCAGCCTCTCTAACTCCAAATAGATGTTTAAGTTCTCTGAGGCAAAGTTGAAGTGTCCATTTTCTGAGAGTTGTACATCCCCAAGGCCAGTCTGGTTGTCTTCCTGGTTGCTGGTCTGTGATGCGGCTGAGACTAAGTCTGCAATCATTCCCATTTTAGTCAGGTTGGCATGCACCTGTCCTTTGGCATGGCACATCTTAGCTAACTGGTTCCTTGTCAGCTTGCCATAATCCTCTGCTGACATCCTTGCTTCCTCTCCCTGACTAACTAAGCTAACAAAAAATAAATAAAACTATTGTGATATGAAACTCTACCATGTGGCTGCTTGAGAGTACAAACACCTCCTTTAGTGACCACTGTTTACAGGCTATAGTAGTTCAATATCCACACCACTGAATCCCAGTATGTGGATATCCCACCACTGCCAATCAATATGTGATGACCCACCACTGGACCAGTAATCAAGGAGCCTCAATCCTCACCACTGGCAACAACAGGGAAAGTACACTGGGAGGATAACAGGCACACACACAGTATTTCCAGATGCAGCTCTCTGCATCAAGTGCAATTTCCCTTAAGAGCACACAGAGACCCATTGTCAGTCTGGGGCTGGCTTCTCCCTCTTTCTCCAAATCCCCAATACGACTGCCCATTGGCACAGCTATAGAGTTGAGATCTCAGCTGAATGACCAAGCCAAGACCTACCAGCACCCTCCCTGTCCAACCAGTGCTTTGTGCCCCTACCCAAGTAGCTGACACACGCAATCTTTGAAGTTTGATTTACACACCCACACACCTGGGAGAGGCTGGCACAGGTTTACTAGCTATGCTTCCTTCTGCCCAGACTATAAGGTAGTTACCACTGGCCCCAGTCAACTCCTTATCAGCTACCTTAAGGCCCTTAACAAAGGGTGTCCAATCTTATGTGTAATATTAATATTAATACAAATGGTAGTTTGACCAAGAGCAAGGTTATTAGGAGTGGCCCACACAGTGTCACCAAATAAATATGCAAGTACTCTCAAAACTTAAGTATTTCCATGCAGATCAACCACAATGACAGGTTTAAATATATTTAATAATAAATAATAAAGGAACAAGACAATATTAAATATATATTCACTGTAACATCAGAGTTCAAAATCACAATAAATATTTAAAACAACATTGCAGGACAGTCTCAAATAAATAAAGAAAAATATTTAAACCAAGCTTTTCTATATTCCTTACTGTATCTAAGAGAGTTGCTATACTCTAGAACCATACTTACAGAGCAAGGCAGATGTTGTGGTGAATGATTCTTGTCAGGTCCAAGACAGAATACAGAATGTTCTGTCTCTCTAAGAGACTTTTTAAATTAATATCTCAAGTATTACTGCTGGGATAGCTTGCAAAATGCCATAATTTCTTGTCATCTGACTCTATCCCAGATGAAACTCCCACTGCTGGAAGCTGGCAGTATGGTAGCATCTACCTGTGAAAATCTCCCTAGTACAGTCATTATGTCTCTAGCTGCCTTGAAACTGAAAGATACCATCTTTTATTGCATAGCCATAAAGTAATTTAATTTCAGCTATTTTTCTGAAGTGAACCCCCTGTATACCAGTTTCCCTGTATTCCAGTTTCCACTGTTGAAATATATATATTTAAACAGTTACGATAGTGTGTGTACATTTCTGTTCTGTTCCAGTAGGGCACACTGTGGTTACATTTCAAACAGCACTTTGCAAAAACCTTTTCACCACATACTTCTGTACCAGCAGTTTGATATACACATGGCATACCATTCTAATACATGTGCAATACAAGCATCTTATATAAATCATGTTGATATTCACAAATGACATTTAATTATTTACAAAATTCCAGATAGCTGTGCTGGTAGTATCTCCCTTTGTCACATGGGCCTTCAGAATAACCCTGGATATCCATAAAAGTGGTGGAAAAGCATAGAGGAAGATTTCTGTTCATGAAAAATAGAATGCATCTGTTTTCCACATCTTCTTGGAGCAGACTTTCATCAACTGATTGTTGTGAATGGAGAGAAATAGATCTATCTGAGGTGTTTCACAGAGCTGGAACAATTCCTGGAAGACTCCCTGATTCATTTTCCATTTGTGGAGGTCTGTCCTGGTCCTGCTAAGCTTGTCTACTACAAAGTTTTGCTCTGAAGGGATGTAAGTTGCTTGCAGAGTAAAACTGTGCCAAAAATCTATATCCCAAGTTACCATATCTAGTCTGCACAGAAGGTAAAATCTGGGACCCCCCCCCCATTTTATTTATGTAGTACATTACTTTGGTGTTGTTTGTAACCACTTGTAATGGTTCTGGGACCCATAGATGATTGAGAGATTTGAGAGAATTTATTATAGCCATCTCTTTTATGTGTCTTGGTCGGTATGTTTTGTTCCAAAGATCCTGCACTTTTACTCCTATAGATACTGCCCCCAAAGCAAAGTCGGAGGTGTCAGTAGTTATAGACTATGCTGGAGTTGTAAGGGAAAGGGGAGAGCTGGATTCAGATAAAACTGGTCCCTCCACTAAAGAAGTTCCCTTTTCACAAATCACAAAATAGGATTCTGGAATGTCAGGGGATGATGATGTTGGGCCATGCTGGTTTTAGGTACTACTGAATTCTTCTCATTTGGAGCCTGGCTAAAGGAATCATGAGTATCCTGAAACATTTCTTTGCAGAAGCCTTGGTTTGAGTGGAAAACAAAGAAATAGTGGAAAAAAATACAATTTGAACTGAGGTATCTAGGAGACAACCCAGAGAAACAGTTCTACAAGAAGGAGTCAAGCAAGACTTTTGGATGTTCTCCTGAAACTGTAGTCTGTGAAGGAGGTCTCTCACCCATGTGAAAGATTCCTGACACCTTGAAAAAAAGATTCTGCATAGGTAAGCAAGTCATTTAAATAAAGAAAAATTGGAATACTCTGCAGGCTGCAATAGGCTATCACTGGAGCCAGGGATTTTGTGAATACCCCTGGAGCAGCAGATAACCCAAAGGGTAATGCAGAGAACTGAAAGTGTGATCCAGTCACAGAAAACTATAATAAATATTTGAAATCTGATGCTATATGAATGCAACAATAAGCATCTTTTAAATATAGAGTCAATAAAAAAAGACTTAAATTGAGAATGAGTGGTAGTAAGTTGCCAAGGGATAACATTCTGAACTTTAGAACTTTCACAATCCTGTTTAGGAAGGAAATCTCTAGGACTGGTCTCCATGAGGCTTCTTTATTTGGCACCAGAAACATTATTGAATAAAAATGTTCTCCTTTCAGAGACGGAGGGACAGCTTCTATCACCCTCTGAGTTAGCAGACACTGAAGGACAGAAGGGAAAAAAGAAATTTGTACTGGTGGCTGTAGAGGAATCCCCAGGAAAGGAGGGAGGAATTCCCAGTGCCATCTGTATTTCTGATGAATAACTCTTAGAACCCACTTGTCTGAGACTCTCTTTTGCCAACACCTCAGCAGTGGTTCACATTGTATACTGTGTGCTAAGTTACCTTCCACTGCTTCTCATTGTATGTTGTGCACCAAGTGAACCTCCCTTATGCCTCACACTGTATGCTGTACATGAAGTGCACCTCCACAGTGTCTCACACTGTATGCTGTACATGAGGTATATCTCCGCAGTGCCTCAAACTGTATACTATACATGAGATGCACCTTTACAGTGCCTCATATTGTTTGCTGCACATGAGGTGCACCTCCACAGTGCCTCACATTATATACTGTGTGCCAAGTTACCTCCCAGTGCTTCTCATTATATGCTGTGTGACAACTGAACCTCCCTTATGCATCATACTGTATGATGCACATGAGATGCATCTCCTTAGTACCTCACATAGTATGCTGTACATGAGGTACATCTGCTGAGTGCCTCACACTGTATGCTGTGTGTGCCAAATGAATCTCCTCAGTGCCCCACATTGTATGCTGTACATGAGGTGGACCTCCAGTGCTTCTCATTGTATGCAGTGTGAGAACTGAACCTCCCTGATGCATCACAGTGTATGTTGTACATGAGGTATATCTTCTTAGTGCCTCATGTTGAAAGCTGTACACAAACTGCGCCTCCACAATGTCTCACACTGTATACTGTACACAAAGTACATCCTCTAAGTGCCTCGCACTGTATGCTGCACACAAGGTACATCTCCTCAGTGCCTCACATTGTATGCTGTACATGAGCTGAGCCTCCACAGTGCCTCACATTGTATGCTGTACATGAGGTACCTCTCCTCAGTGCCTCACACTGTATGCTGAACATAAACTGCACCTCCACAGTGCCTTGAATTGTATGCTGTACATGAGGTACATCTCCTCAGTGCTTCACACTGTATGCTGAACATGAACTGCACCTCTGCAGTGCCTCAAACTGTATGGTGTACAAAAGGTACATCTCCTCAGTGCCTCACATTGTATGCTGAATGTGAACTGCACCTCCCCAGTGCCTCACACTGTATGCTGTACATGAGCTGCACCTCCACATTGCCTTATGCTGTACATGAGGTGTACCCCCACACCTCACACTGTATACTGTACATAAGATGTACATCCACAATACCTCACATTGTATGCTGTACACAAGGTACATCTCCACAGTGCCTCACATTGTATGTGGAACATGAACTGCATCTCCTCAGTGCCTCACATTATATGCTGTACATGAGGTACATCTCTTCAGTGCCTCACGATGTATACTGAACATGAGCTGCACCTCCACATTGCCTTACAATGTATGCTGTACATGAGGTGTACCTCCATGCCTCACATTGTATGCTGTACATAAGATGCACCTCCATAGTGCCTCACATAGTATGTTGTACACAGGGTACATCTCCTCAGTGCCTCAAGTTGTATGCTGTACATGAGGTGCACTTCTACAGTGTCTCACATTGTATGCTGTACATGAGGTGCCCCTCCACAGTGTCTTACATTGTATGCAGTACATGAGGTACATCCCCTCAGTGCCTCACACTGTATGCTGTACATGAGGTGCACCTCTACAGTGTCTCACATTGTATGCTGTACATGAGGTACATCTCCTCAGTGCCTCATACTGTATGCTGTTCATGAGGTATATCTCCTCAGTGCCTTACACTGTATGCTATATATGAACTGCACCTCCACAGTGCCTCACACTGTATTCTGCACATGAGGTACATCTTCTCAGTGCCTCACATTGTATGCTGTACATGAGCTGAGCCTCCACAGTGCCTCACATTGTATGCTGTACATGAGCTGAGCCTCCACAGTGTCTCACATTGTATGCTGTACAAAAGGTACACCTCCTCAGTGCCTCACATTGTATGCTGAACATGCACTGCACCTCCACAGTGCACCTTCACAGTGCCTTACATTGTATGCTATACAAAAGGTACATCTCCTCAGTGCCTCACATTGTATGCTGAACAGGAACTGCATCTCCACAGTGCCTCACACTGTATGCTGCACATGAGGTACATCTCCCTCAATGTCTCAAACTGTATGCTGTACATGAGCTGAGCCTCTACAGTACCTCATATTGTATGCTGTACAGAAGGTGTACAGCCACAGTGTCCCATATGCTGAATGCCAAGAATACCAGCTCAGTATTTAACACTGTATGCTGTATAGCAAGTGTATCTATTTCTTAGTATTGAGTTTTAGACTGTGGCTCTGACACATCATTCTGTCTCAGGCCTTCCTGTAGGCCATTTCTGTCTTGGAAAGGGGGTTCAATTACTGTGTTTAGTTTGCAATCATCTGCAAATTTGGTCAGCCAGAGGCCCTTGACACTGACCTTGACTTCAGAGAAGTAGATGACAAAAAGGAGCAGCTGCAGTACCAAGTCTTAAGGGACTCTACTAGTGGCTGGCCTTTTTGTAGAGGTAAACTCCCCTATCCTAACTTCTAGGGTACTATCTTTGAGCCAGCTGTCTATCAGTGTGAGACAGATATTTATACCTAATTTTGTGAAATTTTCTACAATGCCTGAGTGGGGATTTGTGTCATATGCTTTGGTATGGTCAAGGGTGGGAGTATGCACCATTTTGCCCTTGTCAGTTGCTTTGGTGGCTTTTCTAAGAAGTCCACCAGGTTGAGTAGGCATGACCTATGCTTGACAAAACCAAACTGGATTGAATCCAGTATCTGAAAGTCTCCTATTCCATTGTTATCATGTTTTACCATTTGTTTCAACTTGATTTTACCTCTCCATAAGCATCTCCACACCTTCAATACATATTTTCTTTGCTTCTCCTCTTTTTTCCTTTCCCCTTCTTCTACAGTTTTCCCTAGATTTATCTCACCCCATGTTCTTCCACAGGGTTTTCCCCCTTAGAGTGGAAAACTGAAGCAGCTGGAATAAACTCATGTTGACACAGGGAGGACATGCAAATTCTGACTGAGGGCACCCCAGGCAAGGGCCAGTCTGGAGAAGCAAGGCATGTAAAGCCGTGACTCTGTTCCACTGTGCTGTCTAGTGAGGTACCTTCAGTGTTTCAATTCAGGCTCAAATGAGATGAGTGATGACTGACAGGTAAACACTCACCAGAAAGACAAATGAATCCAATACACATGCCAAGGGGACAGGACAGTATACATTCCAAGGGGACAGGATAGTATGTGAAGTGGGACAGTCTGAGTTATTGAAACAGAACAAACACTCACTTATTTACCACCTGTGACTTCAAAATATTATAAAGTTCAAGGATCCAACAATCACAAATACCAGTGGCAGACATATCTTGAAAAGATGTTATCTTTTGAAATCCACTTATATTTACAGCAGCCTCTTGGGTTGGCATGCACCACTGGATACAAATTCCTCTTTGAACCATATGTTTTCACTAACAATTCCGGTTTCTCTAGCAGTTAACTTAGAAGTCTGACAGGTAGTGCAGAAGATTAAAGCTCTGAGCTGTTAATTAGCCACTTCCTGTAGTCCAGGGTACAGGGTTTGGGGTCTTTCTACCTCCATTTGCCTACTATGCAATTCTGAGCAAGTCACTTAAACATATACTGCTCATGGGCCATCCCCCCAAAGGCATACTTACCCAATGGGATTACCTGGTCAATAAATGAATAAAAAAATACTGACCAGCAAACTGAAACCACATTTTCTGGGAGTGTGACTAGGAGTTACTGTATCTCAAAGGCTATATATGCTGTGAAGTTACAGGATCTATTTTTCTTTTTCATGTGATTTTCTTGCAGACTGAATAACATTCATACCAAGTCTGGTACATTTAGTTTATAGTGATACTTTTCTAATGTTTTACTGTGTCGTTATTTTATTCCTCTTTGTAGATTCAGCAGTGTATTTCATTTCTTTCTAGCATCAGTAACATTCAAGTTTTAAAAAGTGGTTGTTCTTAATGTTATGGAACAGTCTGCAAAGATGTCTGCAAAGAATGTAAATACAAAGTCGTTGTGAAATATTATGCCTGTGTTGCTTTAAAACCGATAGATTAGTACCACTCTTGTTTCAAGAAAGGAGCCAAAGTGGCATTTTCATGAGAAATGGAATTACTGAGAGTCAGATGTTTTCCCATGTGAAGCATTCAGTCAGAACAGAACACTGGAATGATGAGCTAACCACATGGTTTGACCAGCTCTCCTCAGAATTGCTAGCCACACTGGAAGCACTCTCTCACTTAGCTGGACAGGCTCAATGGCTAACATGCTATTCCCCATGAGACTGCAGTCCCCATTGACTCACATCACATCTTCTTGATTGGTTTCTTACTGGAGGTGCAGATCTAGGCAGACTTTCTGTGGTTTTGTATTCATTCTAGTAGCCCTCAAGCCAAGGTATTTAAAATAAGGGAACATATAAAGCCATCATGCCATTAGGGTCAGAAAGTGAAGGACAGGAGGACAAAGGTGCCTAAGGAGTGTCAAAGGTCAATTTGTGCATTTTTTTGATTGTTGCCAGGTCATCTAGGTTTATCCAGCTTTATCATGGCAGGATAACAAAGTTCACCTTGGCAGACATATAATTATGTCTTGTGCATTGTGTTACCATGGACAGTAAATGTTTCCATAGTTACGTCAAACAAGCAGACATGGTCTTAGACAAAGAAGGTATGTAGAAATACCAGGTTTTAGTTTTTGCTATTCAATTGACCATGCATAGGATTATTTCAAAATCCTTCAGAGTAGACTGAAGTATCTCATGGAAAAAATATGGGTGGTGACTTTTAAACATAAGAATGCACACAACTCACACTTGCGCAAGTTGCAGACATGTAAACAAAGTGATATTCAAGAGCATTGCTGCATATTTGTGCAACCTTCCTAAAGACACAGAGAAAGCCAAGTGTAAACAACTGCATAATGACATTTAAATAAATAAATGTATGCAAATGCTGCACTGACAATATGCTAATGGAGTACTATCTCCCCTGTGCAGCTGTATGTTGTACACACAGGTTATTAAAGGTAAGCACCACTATTTCTAGTCACTTTCCAATCGGTGAAGATGTTTGGTATAGCTGTACATTTTCTGATTTTGCACTTCAAAATGCTTGTTGCCTAGGTAACTATTCCGAGTTATTGGTAGTTTTCAACATCAAAGGTGGAAGCAGAGCCACTACCAGCAATTTATAACCCATTATCGTATTTAGGAGCAAGGGGTTATTGACCACATTTATGTGGTCAGTGATATAATTGAGGCTTTAGTGAACACGTACAGTCCACAAACTGGACACGGGGGAATGCTTAGCCTTCCTATCCTTATGGATACTAAGGTGTGCATACCTTTCTGCTATACTTGCCATGACAACCTGTCAGAGACAGAATGGGGACATGCTGGCTATTTCATAAGCTTTGGTATCAAGGACACTGCAAAAACTCCTTAATGTTATTCTAACTCATATGAATGAGCATCTCTATTTCCCTACAGACACCAAAGGAGCAAGCTACCGCCATGCATGCTTTCTACAACCTGGCAGAATTCCCTGAGGCACTTGGTGCAAAAGATTACATGCATGTGGTTGTTAAGGGCCCCAGCTGGTCCAACGGGGTAGAGGTACCATGACAAGAAGGGTTACCATTTCATCAGCTGTCAGGTATTGTGTGATGCATATGGCTATATCACCAGGGTCTTAGCCCAACATCCTGGTAATGCCTAAGATTCCCATATTTGATACAGTTTCACTGTACTACAACTTCCTGCATGGTAGGATGCCACATGGACAACTCATAGCTAAGTGCACCTTAAATAACCAAACACTCTCATAGGTACCTGTATAAACAATGATTAAGGTTTGGTGATTAACCACTCAGTCACTAAGTGTCCTCTCCCCATTATGTTTTTTAACTAAGTGATCGCCTGCATAAAACCCATTTCTCTTCCCTGTACAAGTCTTCAGTATGACCCTACTACCATGTGCAGAATGTTTACATTGTGTTGCATTCTGTGCAGAATATTTACATTGTGTTGCCTTCTGTGCACAATGTTTAAGTTGTGTTGCATTCTGTGCAGAATGTTAACACTGTGTTGCATTCTATGCAGAATGTTTATATTGTGTTGCATTCTGTACATTATTATTCTGCATCAGTCTGGTACACATGCACCACAACCACTGCTACATGGACCCCCAACAGATTGTGCAGCTCTCTTTCATATACCACCTGAAACTTGTAGCAGTGAGGATAGAGAAGACAGCCACCTGACAGCAGCATCACTGAATCCCCTCAGACAGACTCGTGCACAGTACATGGCATCACAGTGCTAGTGAACCAGTGATGTCATGTCTATAACTATGGGCATTGACAAGTACTATATAACAGTGTAAAGTTATAACTGTAAAACAAGGCTCATGTAGTGTAAACTATGGGTTATGCTGTGTCATGCATGATTGTCTCGCACTGTGTGCCAGATATTCCTCTACACACCATACACAAATGTATAGCTAATATGGTCACAACTGTCATCATTTTCACAGTAGTCCTTGGATAGAGACTCAAATGCTAGGCACACCAGTGGGGTGCAGCGGCTGGAACTGTACTTGGTGATGTGAAACGGGGTATGCTTGACGACACAGTAACCTTTTTGTAGAAGAAGCCTCATTAAAATATATGGGTGTGTTCTGGTTTATTTAATTGGATTCTACCCCATCATGTGAAGGGATTGTAGGTATCAGTCTCATTTAATTTTTTTTAATTGTTAATAGATGTTTTAATTCCAAGTGTAAATACTATGTTTTTAATTTTTCTTTGTTTTTCTCCTTACTTTTCCAGTAGGCGAATGCAGTTGTTTCAACTTCATCTTATTCAAGGTCCTTCATATTTGTATTTTTTAACCTCTACATGCACCCTACTTTGATGTTGGTGCCATTGGCTGCAGGTGGAGAGTGTAGGATATCAGATGTGTAGGTCACATATACACTGTGCCATCTACAATGAGCTGTAATAATAGATTAGAGAAGGTTCCCCAGAAATGTGAATGGGGTTTATCACGAGAGCTTGACATTGAGTTGTTACAGTGGTCTGGCTTATGTGGTGCTGCTGAGGCACTTGATTGTAACTATCCCATACTGAACAAATGTGACCTGGATTGTGAGGTCCTTCATTGTGATGTTAAAGTCTTAGAATGTCCATCCAGCTGACTCCTGGTGGTTTCCACATCCATCAAGGCTATAACTTAATGAGACACTTCTGTGGTGCATACAACATGGCCTCCACCCACATGGACCTGACTTCCAGTTCAACTGTGCCAGCCATGTGTGTGTCTGGTAAACTTTCACAAATGTGTGGATAGAGGCTGACATGGATACTGTGTGAGCAACCATGCTCTGCAGCAAAATTATCATGGCATGGTCTCTGGTCACCACCATTTCCATATATTAGTGAATGTCCTCATGCATATCTTGCAATACTTTCACAATTTCGACCTGACTTTAAGAAGTAACACCTAGACAATCCCTGTACCAATACAATGCACAACACATTTGCTGCTGTGCAGGCAATGCTTTACATGTCTCAGGAGATAACTGTGATTGTTGAATTCGTCTAGCACCCCTGTGAACAAGCTTCCTGCTAAGTATTCCAACTTCTGATATTGTCCTGCCCGCTTCCAGACATATCTGTCAATCTGGAAACATCAAAATTATGGACAAAGACCCATGAAAAAGCGGTACAAATCTGTATGCTGATTAACATGAGATTTGCATACATAATTGTGTAACCTCACTCCAATGGAATTGTGGGATACCAACTTTTAAATGCATACTGAAGAACAGACAACTAAAATATTTGATCATGAAACACAAAATAAGCAGAAAAACAATAGTGTTTTATTTATATTAATATTTGAACTTGTGTAAACTAAAATACAATTTTCTTTTATAAAAATAAAATTAACTGCAGCTCCGCTTCAACCTTCATTAAATAGCACAAAATATAAACCAGAACAAAACTGTTTTATTTATATTATTAACATCTGAACTTGTATAAAACTTTGAACTTGTATAAAATTAAAATACAATTTTTTTATACAAAAATAAAATTAACTTGTATTAGACCACTAACCTAACATGACTAGCCCAGTCAACAAAGGATAAATGAAACAATAACTGAAAGATAAATTATAATACTTTAAATGTTACTTAAGGACAATTTGGATTTGGTTTGGTGTTGTATCACTGTACTGAAAGGTACTGCCAAGAGCAGCATCAGGAAGGTAAAGAGGAGGCTGTTATGCAGCAGACGGGATAGAAAGAAAGAGGGAAATAAAGAGTAGGTGGGAAATGAGCAATCCAATATTTATTTATTTATTTAGTTTGCAATTGCACAACCTCAAAAACTCCAAAGTCCACAAACCCCTGGGAAGTGATGAAACCACTCAGGACCAAAACATCAACAAATTCAAAGTGGCACAATAAGTTGACATAAAAAAATCTCCTTTTAATGTCAACATCCACAAATATAATAAAACAGTTTAGCGATTTCAGCCATTGAATTTGGGCTTCATCAGAACACCTGAAAAAATCTCTACTGCAATTTTAAATACATCATTTTGGCACCAACAGAACACTAAAATTTCATAAAGTAGTCAGTGTACCAAAAAATGTAAAACTGATAAAAAGATAAAATGTACTATGTTATTATCCCTATGTACATACTGTACATCATGATACATAGATGCACTAAAAAGAAATAGGAATGAAATATGTTACATAAAATATAAAACTTAAAAATGAAATATGAAAAGTGACACAAACATACAAGTTCATTAAGCATCCTATGAATAAACCTTTTCATGTATATACATAATTAGAATGCTTGTGTGTCAAATCAATGTACATGTACTAGTACAGTGTCTTTCCTTACATTGAAAAGACAAACATTCCTATTCTCATTATTGTAAATACTCTGTACATGTTAATATTACTATTGCATAAATAAAAACAAATATAATACTAAATATAAATATAACTCCACTAATACAATTGCTATTAATGACTGGATTTTCGGGAATTAAGTCAGCCAGTACTCTATTATGTATGCTTTAACTGTTTTATAACTAATAAAGGTTTAATAGATATATGATCATTGAGGCCTGGTGGTGTTTAGGCATCCGTAAATAATTGCCATCAGACCTCTTTGCAACCTAAAAAAGCCTTATAGTTATCCCTTCCAGGATCTATTTTAATGTTCTCCAAAATGGTAAATTTGAAAATATGAGTATCCCCATATTTTTCGATATGCCTGTATAGGGCATTGTTGATATCTTTTCTCCGGATACTATATAGGTGATCGTAAATTTGTTTTTTAAAACTTCTATCAGTTTTCCCTATGTAGTACCCAGTGCATGTCATGAATTTCGCCATATATATCACAAGTTTGGAATTACAACTTCCTTGACAAAATTTAATCCTAGTTTTGTTGATGTTGTCCGGTGTAATCCCTTCATCTTCCATTATTGCTTGACATTGACTGTAACATCCACATTTTTTAGTGTGCTTTTTCCTATTGTCAAGGTCTTTTCCTATTATCGCTTGTTCTAAGTACATTTTAATATTACGACCCATTTTATACACAAACGTAGGCTTAGAACCTACTATATCCACTATCTCCTGATCAACTAACGTAACATTCCAATTGTTAGCCATTATGCTCTTAACCTTATTAATGTAAGGTCCATATTCAAGAATGCATGCTCAATTAAATAAATCTATAGTGGTATTCGCCTTTTCTGCATTAATTGGGACTGTGGTCTTCCTGTTTGCTCCCAATAATGGAGTATACTTATGTCCCCATTCCTTAATAATGTATTTCCTAACTGTTGTACAATATTTATAAAGGACAATGTATCAGAGCGGCAAGAATGACAACTGTGCACACAGACATGATAGAAGAGATTGATTTTATAACAGGTTTGTTTGAAGAAAAGGGTTACTGTAAGACTATGATGGCTGACGTTAGGAAATACATTATCAAGGAAAAGACCTTGACAATAGGAAAAAGCACACTAAAAAATGTGGATGTTGCAATCAATGTCAAGCAATAATGGAAGATGAAGGGATTACACTGGACAGCATCAACAAAACTAGGATTAAATTTTGTCAAGGAAGTTGTAATTCCAAACTTGTAATATATATGGCAAAATTCATGACATGCACTGGGTACTACATAGGGAAAACTGAGAGAAGTTTTAAAAAATGAATTTACTATCACCTATATAGCATCCAGAGAAAAGATATCAACAATGCCCTATACAGGCATATCAAAAAATATGGGGATACCCATATTTTCAAATTTGCCATTTTGGAGAACATTAAACTAGATCCTAGAGGGGGTAACTATAAGGCTTTTTTTAGGTTACAAAGAGGTCTGGTGGCAATTATTTATGGACGCCTCAACACCACCAGGCCTCAATGATCATATATCTATTAAACCTTTATTAGTTAGAAAACAGTTAAAGCATACATAATAGAGTACTGGCTGACTTAATTCCTCAAAATCCAGTCATTAATAGCAATTGTTTTAGTGGAGTTATATTTATATTTAGTATCATATTTGTTTTTATTTATGCAATGGTAATATTAACATGTACAGAGTATTTACAATAGTGGGGATATGAATGTTTGTCTTTTCAATGTAAGGAAAGACACTGTACTAGTACATGTACATTGATTTGACACACAAGCATTCTAATTATGTATATACATGAAAAGGTTTACTCATAGGATGCTTAATGAACTTGCATGTTTGTGTCACTTTTTATATTTCATTTTTAAGTTTTATATTTTATATAACATGTCGGTCCTTCAGAAACCGGAAAATACGAGGTTTGTTTAAAAAAAGGTTTTAATGCACAATCCACAAACTGCATAAACACATAAACGCACATGTAGCACCAGTGTTTTCGTCTCTCCTCATAAAGACTTCATCAGATGACCTAGAATAAAATTATACCCTTTATATAGTCCCTCACCTATATGAATAAACCAATCACATTGTATAATAACAAATTAAAAAAAAATCACTTCCTTTAGGAAACAGTGTTGTATAAAACCTTAAATTACATAGAGAAATAAACACTTACTTAAAAACATACTATTACATAAATACTTCAAAATTCATTAGATACTTTCCTTATAATATAAAAATATAAAAAATGTTAATAAAAACAATTTAACTTAATCAGGTGATGTAGAAAACAACATTATTGTACCTTCTAGTGGCTTTATTAGGGACTGTGTCTTAAATGAAAATTATAGTTTGGCAGATCTCAGTTTTAATAATGGAACAATAGATATAAAATCATTTAAACCAGGGGGGGCTTGATGCTTCCAGCGTTACTTGCCACAAAGTTCCCTGAACTCTATTCTCTCCTCCCATAATCCACCCCTGATTTCTTTTGGTATTTGTTCCAAGACTAAAAAAAATAAAGTTAGCTTTAAAACAAACTTTTGTGTGTTTATATAAAGCATTGGTCTCTTTTTTGTTCAAAATGTCATATTTATGTTCATAAATCCTTCTCTTGTCTACGTTTGGTTTTACCTACATAGAAGGATCTGCACTCAACACACAAAGCAAGATATACTAACCCCATGGCTTCACAATTAAAGTACTCAGGGCTGCATACCCACCTATTCCTAGCCTCAATAAAAGTTTGTCAGTGTTAGCTATACTTATAAGTTAAATTGTTTTATTTTTATTAACATTTTTATATTTTATATTATAAGGAAAGTATCTAATGAATTTTAAAGTATTTATGTAATAGTATGTTTTTGAGTAAGTGTTTATTTCTCTATGTAATTTAAGGTTTTATACAACACTGTTTTCCTAAAGGAAGTGATTTTTTTTAATTTTTTTATTATACAATGTGATTGCCACAACACTTATGGAACCCAGCCACTGGGGATGCACAAGCCAGTGCATTTCTTTGTGCCGGTCCCAAGCCCGGATAAATGGGGAGGGTTGCGTCAGGAAGGGCATCCAGCGTAAATATTCTGCCACAACACTTATGGTGCAAAAATTTCATATTTCCATACCGGATCGGTTGAGGCCCAGGTTAACAACGACCGCCACCAGTACTGTTAGCCAACAGGGTGCTGGCGGAAATTGGGCTACTGTTGGCCGAAGGAGAAGAGGAGGGTGAAGGCATGCCTGAAGGCAGGAAGAGAGGAGGAAGGTTAGGAGTGTAGCAGTGAGGGTAGGAACTTTGAATGTTGGCAGTATGACTGGTATAGGAAGAGAGCTAGTTGATATGATGGTGAGAAGGAAGGTTGATATATTGTGCGTGCAAGAGACCAGATGGAAGGGAAGTAAGGCCAGGTGTTTAGGAAACAGGTTCAAATTGTTCTATCATGGTGTGGATGGCAGGAGAAATGGGGTAGGGGTTATACTAAAGGAACAATATGCCAAGAGTGTTTTAGATGTGAAGAGAGTGTCTGATAGACTGATGTTTATGAAGCTCGAAATTGATGGTGTAATGATGAATGTTGTTAGTGCATATGCTCCACAAGTTGGGTGTGCGATGGATGAGAAAGAGAAATTTTGGAGTGAGTTGGATGAAGCTGTGGTGAATGTACCCAAGGGTGAGAGACTAGTGATTGGAGCGGACTTTAATGGGCATGTTGGTGAAGTGAACAGAGGGGATGAGGAAGTGATGGGTAGGTATGGTGTTAAGGAGAGGAATGCAGAAGGTCAGATGATTGTGGATTTTGTGAAAAGGATGGATATGGCTGTGGTGAATATGTATTTTAAGAAGAGGGAGGAGCATAGGGTGACGTACAACAGAGGAGGAAGATGCACACAGGTGGATTATATCCTATGTAGGAGGGCCAGTCTGAAGGATATTGGAGACTGTAAAGTGGTGGCAGGGGAAAGTGTAGTTAAGCAGCATAGAATGGTGGTCTGTAGGATGATGTTGGTGATCAAGAAGAGGAGGAGGAGTGTAAAAGCATTGCCAAGGATTAAATGGTGGAAGTTAAAAAAGGGTGATTGTGAAGTAGAGTTTAGGGAAGAGTTAAGACAAGCACTGGGAGGCAGTAGAGAGTTACCGAATAGCTGGGTAACTACAGCAGAACTAGTAAGGGAGACTGCTAGAAAGGTGCTTGGTGTGACATCTGGACTGAGGAAGGAGGACAAGGAGACCTGGTGGTGGAATGAGGAAGTACAGGCGAATATACAGAGGAAGAGGCTGGCGAAGAAGAAGTGGGATTGTCAAAGAGATGAAGAAAGTAGACATGTGTATAAGGAGATGAGGCGCATGGCAAAGAGAGAGGTGGCAAAAGATAAGGATAAGGCGTATGGACAGTTGTATGAGAGATTGGACACTAAAGAGGGAGAAAAGGACCTGTACCGATTGGCTAGACAGAGGGACAGAGCTGGGAAAGATGTGCAGCAAGTAAGGGTGATAAAGGATAGTGAGGGAAAGGTACTCACAAGAGAGGAGAGTGTGTTGAGTAGATGGAAAGAGTATTTTGAAAGGCTGATGAATGAAGAGAATGAGAGAGAGAGAAGGTTGGATGATGTGGGGATGGTGAATCAGGAAGTGAAACAGATTAGCAAGGAGGAAGTAAGGACAGCTATGAAGAGGATGAAGAATGGAAAGGCTGTTGGCCCAGATGACATACCAATGGAAGCATGGAGGTGCTTAGGAGAAAAGGCAGTGGAATTTTTAACTAGATTGTTTAATGAAATTTTGGAAAGTCAGAGGATACCTGAGGAGTGGAGAAAAAGTGTTTTGGTACCAATCTTTAAGAATAAGGGTGATGTGCAGAGCTGCAGTAACTACAGAGGGATAAAATTGATCAGTCACAGCTTGAAGTTATGGGAAAGAGTAGTAGAAGCTAGGTTAAGAAGGGAGGTGATGATTAGTGATCAGCAGTATGGTTTCCTGCCAGGAAAGAGCACTACAGATGCAATGTTTGCTCTGAGAGTGTTATTGGAGAAATACAGAGAAGGTCAAAAGAAGTTGCATTGTGTCTTTGTAGACTTGGAGAAAGCATATGACAGGGTGCCTAGAGAAGAGTTGTGGTATTGTATGAGGAAGTCGGGAGTGGCAGAGAAGTATGTAAGAGTGGTACAGGATATGTACGAGGGTAGTGTGACAGTGGTGAGGACTGCAGTGGGAGTGACAGATCCATTTAAGGTGGAGGTGGGATTACATCAAGGATCAGCTCTGAGTCCTTTCTTATTTGCAATGGTGATGGACAGGTTGACAGATGAGATCAGACAGGAGGCCCTGTGGACTATGATGTTTGCAGATGACATTGTGATCTGTAGTGAGAGTAGGAATCAGGTTAAGGAGACTCTGGAGAGGTGGAGATATGCTCTAGAGAGCAGAGGAATGAAGGTCAGCAGGGCTAAGACAGAATATATGTGAGTAAATGAGATGGAGGGTAGAGGAATTTTGAGGATGCAGGGAGTAGAGTTGGTAAAGGTGGAAGAGTTTAAGTACTTGGGATCAACAGTTTAGAGTAATGGTGAATGTGGAAGAGAGGTGAAGGAGAGAGTACAGGCAGGGTGGAATGGGTGGAGAAGAGTGTCAGGAGTGATTTGTGACAGACGGGTACCAGTAAGAGTGAAAGGGAAGGTCTACAAGAGGGTAGTGAGACCAGCTATGTTATATGGGTTGGAGACAGTGGCACTGACAAAAAGGCATGAGTCAGAGCTGGATGTGGCAGAGTTAAAGATGTTAAGATTTGCACTTGGTGTGACTAGGATGGATAGGATTAGGAATCAGTATATTAGAGGGTCAGCTCATGTTTGGACAGTTTGGAGACAAAGCAAGAGAGATGAGATTGCATTGGTTTGGACATGTACTGAGGAGGGATGATGGGTATATTGGGAAAAAGATGCTAAGAATGGAGCTGCCAGGTAACAGGAAAAGAGGAAGGCTTAAGATAAGGTTTATGGACGTGGTGAGAGAGGACATGTAGGTGGTTGGTGTGACAGAGCAAGATGCAGAGGACAGGAAGAAATGGAAAGAGATGATCCGCTGTGGTGACCCCTAACGGGAAAAGCCGAAAGATATTGATGATGATGATGATAATACAATGTGACTGGTCTATTCATATATGTGAGGGACTATATAAAGGGTATAATTTTATTCTAGGTCATCTGATGAAGTCTTTATGAGGAAAGATGAAAACGCTGATGCTACAAGTGTGTTTATGCAATTTGTAGATTGTGCATTAAAACCTATTTTAAACAAACCTCGTATTTTCCATTTTCTGAAGGACTTACAAGGTGGATTCTAGCTACAATATTGGTGCTTCTGCTTCACTTTTTTGTTTATTGGTCATTTTTTGTGAAGAAAGGAGATGGAGAAAGTTAATCTGCCCGAGGAAGCAAGGGGGCAGGACGAGGTGGGCCAGACGCGAAGGCTGATAGGCCAATTGACTGAATTGATTGACTTGTTGACGCCGTTGAGCCAATCCATGGTTTCACTTTGTACAAATTTCCTGAAGCAATGCCCACCTGAAGGACAAAGTAGTAAGCAGCCAAGATTGCTTGAGAACAATGGTGGAGGTGGTGTATTTGGTGTATGGAATGAAACGAATGGACGAGCAGGCGTTTTGGAGTTAACTTTTAATGCTGAGCAAACTCCTGGGGTTGTAAGGGGAGCGGACAAAGTACAAATTCCTGTGAATGGTGACTCATTGCAAATTACACCTGGGCAATGTCAGCAGCCTGGGAAAGAAAGAATGGCAAGTACAAACTTCAAAAGAAATTTAAAAGAAACGAGAGACTGGCTGAAAACGAAATATTCTTTTAAAATGAATGAGAATGTAAATGTGCAACCCATTGTTAATGATTCCTTTAATGTAAAATTAAACAATATGTCAAAACTAATGTTGAGGTACAGAACTTTGGATATTGAAAACAGTTATTTGGGAGAATGTGTTGCAAAGGGAATTGTATCTAAGGGTTTACGTGTATGGAAATATCCAAACAATGTTCATGTTGGCACTTTATTTCATAAAGAATTGCTAGAAGTCTTTAATAACTGTGGCATAGAAATTTTAAAAACTATTATAAAAGAAAATATTAGGAACAAAGATGAAATACATAAGGAAATTGAGGTATTGGACCAGTGTATTAAAGATGACCTAGTATTCACTATTAAAGAAAAGAATGAGAGGTATTTTAATATAAGAAATGACATTGATAAGAAATGTGATGAGCTTGTACAAAGAAAGATAAGTAAACTTGAGCGTGATTGTAAGGAGCATAGAAACAACACCTGCTATCCAAAGCAAAGAAACTATAGACAAGATGATGTTTTTTACTCTAGCAAGCAGATGAATGAGGTTAATGAAGAGAATCAAAACTATACAGGTGATGATGGGAATATTGAAATGGGGGACTATGAGAATGGGGATGAGTACCCACCACTACGTAGGTCTGAAAGACTCATGAAAAAGAATGAGTACCAACAGTCAAATTTTTACTGGAGGGGGAGATACTAAGGAGTGATGGTATACCCCCCACCCAAACCAAGCATGACGAAATACAGGTAGATGGTAACAAATATTTATTAGATGGTTTTTGTATTTACAATTTTAGCAATGAAATACTTAATAAAGAACTTGTTGTTTGTCTTTCGGCTTTTCCCGATTAGGGGTCGCAATGGCAGAACTCCAGTCTGCTAATGATTGGCAATTGTTTTTTATGGTGTCGAGTTGCCAGCCCGATGCCCAACCTTCAACGAAGGCACGCCCATTCAACGCATGTCTTTCGAATGCCCACTCGACTGCAGGGAGGACATGCAGACTCCACACAAAATGCACTCCCAACCCAAGCCGAGAATCGAACGGGAGAACCTCTTGCTGTGAGGCAACAATGCTACTGCTGCACCACCATGGAAGCAAATACTCAACAAAGTAAAATGTTCTTTATTAAATACTTAATAAAGAACATTTTAGTTTATTATCCAGGGGACTAAAATTCATTCCTTATAGGAAGGGTGACCTTACAAAAATATTAATGGACATAAAAATGTTCATTAGAAAAGTAAACCTGGGCCTGGTTTTACCTGTAATTTCAAGTGAGTCTGAACAGGGATTGAGGTGAAAGAGTACATACAACCCACCATTGCACCCCCAGCTAAGGAATTTGGAGAGGGTTATTGAAAATGAGTTAAGAAAGGAATATAGTAAAATCAAATATAGACCCAATCTATTTAGTAAAGAGAATACTATACTTAAGGAATTACAAGCTAACCCTGACATATGAGTTATGAAGCCGGATAAAGGGGGAGGTGTAGTAATAATGGATAATATAACCTATGAAGGTAAAATGAATCATATTTTGATGGATGAAGTGACTTATTCCAGTGTGTCTAACAATGAGGTTAATATAGCCTATAAAAGGATAGACAATGTTTTGGAAGATCTGTATATGGAAGGCCTAGTTGATGAAAAAACACTTAGATTTTTAAGGCAGACAAACCAAGAGTGCCATCCATGTTTGGAATACCCAAGACACACAAGAATGAGAAAGATCCCCCCTTAAGGCCAATAGTGTCAGCACAAGGGTCTAAGACACTCCCCTTGGCTAAATATGTAGATAATAAACTTAAACAGTTATGGGTCAAAAAAAAGGCCATTTTAAAAGATTCTTGGGACTTTTTGAAGGAAATTACCCCATAATTGTTTCATGATAAATTGACCTTCATTACTATAGATGTAAAAGATTTATTTTCAAGCATTCCCTACCAGGAAGGAATGGATTTATTTGAAGAAATTTTATTTGAAGATACTGATTTAACCCACAATGAGAAGCTAGTTTGTATTAGTTTAATGGAATTGGTTTTAAAATACAATTTCATTTTTTTCAAAGGTGAATTTTACCAGCAAATACAAGGTGTGGCAATGGGGGCAGCTTGTGTCCCAACATATGCCAACCTTGTTCTAGCTAAGTGGGAGGAAAAATATATATTAAATTTCGAGTTTGCTACTAATTGGACAGTCTATAAGAGGTTTTTAGATGACATAGTAATTTTTTGGAAAGGGACTGGAGAGTTATTTGATGAATTCTTGGTTTATATGAAGAATACCACTATTTTTTTGGAATTCACTTACACACTATCCAGGGACTGTTTGCAATAGTTAGATGTGGAAATATATAAGGCAGATGGTAAATTTGAGTCCAGGGTATTTAGAAGGCCTACCTTTTGTAACTCATTTCTTCATTATAGAAGTGCACATCCCCCACATTGCAAAAGGAACATAGTTAAGGGTCAGTATGCCCGTGGTAGCCGAATGACTACTTCAAGTTATGATTTTAACAAAGAATGTGGATTGTTAAAAGAATTGTTTTTGGAAAGGGGTTACCTACTGGACCTGGTGGAAGGGGTTGAGGTAGAAGTAATGGCTGGGAGATCTACCAAATATAGACCCATTCTAGCACAGAATGAAATAATGCACAATGATGCAGGGGAAGAACATGATGTTAATTACAATGGAGCTATGGTATTAGAGTACAATGCTCTTAATGGAGCAACAAAGAGAGCTATTAAATCTGAATGGGAAAGGTTTGTAACCATTTCAGATTTGGAAAAGCTTCCCAATAGCCCTCTGAAATTTGTATACAAGAACTCACCTAGTTTGAAAAGCATTCTTGAACATGGTGGTAAAAACAAGGCAGGGAACAGGAGGAGAGTGGGGACTTACAAATGCGGCCATTGTTCCCAATGTGCAAGTATAGCTAACACTGACAAACATTTTATTGAGGCTAGGAATAGGTGGGTATGCAGCCCCGGGTACTTTAATTGTGAAGCCATGGGGTTAGTATATCTTGCTTTGTGTGTTGAGTGCAGATCCTTCTATGTAGGTAAAACCGAACGTAGACTCAAGAGAAGGATTAATGAACATAAATATGACATTTTGAACAAAAAGGAGACCAATGCTTTATATAAACACATGAAAGTTTGTTTAAAAGCTAACTTTATTTTTTTAGTCTTAGAACAAATACGAAAATAAATCAGGGGTGGATTATGGGAGGAGAGAATAGAGTTCAGGGAACTTTGGTGGCAAGTAATGCTGGAAGCATCAAGCCCCCTGGTTTAAATGATTTTATATCTATTGTTCCATTATTAAAACTGAGATCTGCCAAACTATAATTTTCATTTAAGACACAGTTCCTAATAAAGCCACTAGAAGGTACAATAATGTTTTCTACATCACCTGGTTAAGTTAAATTGTTTTTATTAACATTTTTATATTATAAGGAAAGTATCTAATGAATTTTAAAGTATTTATGTAATAGTATGTTTTTAAGTAAGTGTTTATTTCTCTATGTAATTTAAGGTTTTATACAACACTGTTTTCCTAAAGGAAGTGATTTTTTTAATTTTTTTTATTATACAATGTGATTGGTTTATTCATATATGTGAGGGACTATATAAAGGGTATAATTTTATTTTAGGTCATCTAATGAAGTCTTTATGAGGAGAGATGAAAACGCTGGTGCTACAAGTGCGTTTATGTGTTTATGCAGTTTGTGGATTGTGCATTAAAACCTTTTTTTAAACAAAACTTGTATTTTCCGTTTTCTGAAGGCTCTACAAGGTGGATTCTAGTTACAATATTGGTGCTTCTGCTTCACTTTTTTGTTTATTTTATATAACATATTTCATTCTTATTCCTTTTTAGTGCATCTATGTATCATGATGTACAGTATGTACATAGGGATAATAACATAGTACATTTTACCTTTTTATCATTTTTACATTTTTTTGTGCGCTGACCACTTTATGAAATTTTAGTGTTCTGTTGGCACCAAAATGATGTATTTAAAATTGCAGTAGAGATTTTTTTCAGGTGTTCTGATGAAGCCCACATTCAGTGGGTGAAAGCGCTAAACTGTTTTATTGTATTTGTGGATGTTGACATTAAAAGGAGATTTTTTTATGTCAACTTATTCTGCCATTTTGAATTTGCTGACATTTTGGTCCTGAGTGGTTTCATCACTTCCCAGGGGTTCGTGGACTTTGGCATTCTTGTGGTTGTGCAATTGCAAGTTGTTGGTTGACTGAATGCTCTACCATTTCTGTATTTATTTAGTTTGTGGTGGTGCTGCGGTAGCATTGTCGCCTCACAGTAAGACGATGTCCGGTTCGATTCTCAGAACGTCTTCTGCGTGGAGACATGCATGAATGGGCGTACCTTCATTGAAGGTTGTGCATCAGGGCTGGTAACTCGGCCATAAAAATCAACTACCAATCATTAGCAGACCGGAGTTCTGCTGTGGCGACCCCTAACCGGGAAAAGCCAAAAGACACAACTTAGGTAGTGCACTGATCGCAACACACCATTTGCAGTTACAGCCTGGATAAACATAACAGAACAGAAACAAGTGGGCATGGGAAGTGGAGAGGCAGAAGACAGTATAAAACTGAAATCTGCAAGGACTAATGTAACAAATGTACAGTGTGTAGAATAAGAAAACAAAGAGAAAGGAAAGCTAGAGAGCTGTCTGTCAAAGAAGGAACTGTAAGCAGAACAAAAAGGTTAAAAGGATGATTACACTAGAAATAAGCTGATATCATTGTATGCTGGAGAAGAGAGACAATATTCTGAGGTGCCACAGTTTTGGACTTTGTGAATGTTCTTATCTTCTGGGGATCACACTAAGTCTTCAGAATTATAACAAGAAAAAAAGCTATTGCAGTGGGTGGAGAAAAAGTTTATTTTTGGAGGTTTAGAATCCCCCATCACAGATTATTTTGATCCAATAGAAATCCATGCAAACACAGGAAGAACATGCAGGCTACCTTCTGTATGGAGTCTGCATGTCCTTCCTGTGTTCACAAGGGTTTCATCTGAGTACTCCAGTTTCCTCCCACATTCCAAAGACATGCAGTAGGTGGATTTCACATACTAAAATGGCCATAGGTGTGAGTGTGCATGTGAGTGTATAGTGTGGAAGAAGTACTGTAGCAGGGTTAGTCACCCGGCGGTGTAAACCTTGGCTGTAGATGATTGTCACTGGTGAGGTGACACCCAACCCCATGTACAAAAATGGGAAAAGGGGGTTGTGAATGGATGGATTATTTTGACTGGCTGAATGGCAGGTGTTGTTCTGTATGAAATTAGATGAATTTTACCAGTTTTCTACCCATTCTTAATTTCTGACTCGCGTCTAGATACGGAATATGCCCAAATACCAGATTACACATTTTCATTGCTTCTAAATTCTGTCCTTTTGTTTTGTTTTAACCGTGGTCATCTCTGGCCTTTTGCTTTTCATTCAGTAACAGGAAGCACAGTGTGTGAAGAAAACCAATGTCGTAAGTTCCATTAATGTTCAATCAACAGCCAAGTGGGTACAGATATAATTCAATTCCATGGAAACAAGTTCACACTAAATCCTGTCTTCATTACAGCTGGATAATAGGTTCAGCAATTAGGACTGGATCAACTTTAGCGTTCTTAAAATAGCTCGACAACAGTTATTGATGGTATTTGGCTGTATGAAAATATTATGATATACGTTGGGTCTGATAATGAGAATTATATATAGGCGCGAGTCTATAGGTATATGTATTATATATAGGCGCGAGGCTATTGGTATATGTGTTTGCCAAATAGGAGATTAAGTCTATAAGGGCAGAAACAAGAGGTAAAAGGTTCTGAAGAGTGGCATGAAGGAGATGAGTGAACCAGATCAGCCCTGTTCTGGTTGCAGTCACTTAGTATGATAGTTTTATTTGTCTGTGTATATGTTTGTTAATTCATTAATTCATTCATTTTCATAGGTTTATAGGTGTTTAGAACAACTGGGGCCCTTTTCAGACATTACAGTTAACTAAATGCTACAAAACAAATCAAAACTAAGATGATGCAGGTATACATGACATACAATTAAGCAAATTAAATTAGGCACAGTTAAAACTGTGTACTACACTTATAAAGCCATAATTATGTGGGACAAACCAGTGTAAACATCACAATTCATTTCATGTTATGAGTCTATGACTCAGTCAAAACAATTCATCATTTTCTATAATTATTTTACCTGCTGGAGGTGCAGGAGGAGCCATGGGAAGAAGAAACAGAAGGAAAAAAGTTTTCATCATGACCACCGCACAGCTCTGAGTCCATCTGACGAGACTTGTTCTGCTGCTCTGCTGCTTGGGGACAGGGTTGCTGAGTCCTGACTCCTGCCTGCCTTCTATATTCTAACTAAACTAAACTAAATAGAATTATTTTAAATTAAAACAAAAAGCCACTGCCTTGCCTTGTCTGTGTGACTGTGCTTTTTGCTCAGCTGTCAGTTGCTCAGGCTGCTCTCTAGGATGGTCCACTAGCTGACTTGTGAGTGTGTGTGTCCCGGGTGGCTGTCCCTCTCTCTTGATTCCCTCTGGGAAGGGAAGAGCTGCTTACAGTGTGCGAGACGTGACTCCAGCAACACGCATGCTGAAATAAACATAAACAAACACACTTACCCACTCAGCTGCCAGCAGCCAAATTCTGACAGTCTGGCAGACTGTCCACGAAGCTGACATCATCCTGCATGCCTCTGCACATGATGAAAGCGCAAAAAAAGCTGAAAAAAAATTAAAAAAAAAAGTCGGGAAATTCAGGAATGAAGGGGGCCAAACATGTGGCACCCCATTATTTGGACCTCAAAACCAGTAAAAAATGAGGAATTCAGTAAAGTTGAGAGGTATGCTTCCATAGGTGTCACCTGTGTATCTGAGAGACAGAGAGAGACAGAGGTGGAAATTTGTGGGGATTCAGCCCCTTCTTGTAAAGACATGCACCCATGCTGCAATACCTGTAATCCAGCACTGGCCCTGTTGGAGTTATCTACATATTGTGGAGGTAAAACACCTGCCAGTACACTATGTGACTGCGTACTACTGTCCTCAGGATGTGTCATAAGAATGTGAAGAACGACCTCTTAGTCGAATGCTACATGGCTTTCAATGTCAGCCTGCTGGCCTGCACCACAGTCTACCAATGGTGGTGCAATTGCCGACATACCAGTGGAAAAAAAAATAGACACTTTGCTACTGTATGCTATGGTACCCATGCATATGTACATACACCTGTACATTCAGCATTACATGTAAAAGGAAGACATTCATACATACTGTGTGATGTCTCTATGTGTTCAGGGACCGCTAGTAATCTTGAAATACATGCTGGAGAGACATTGAAACAGGTAGGTAGCAATGGACTATGTCTATAGATAGGTTAACTGCCCATGTCCAAACAACCTGCTATACCAGCTGCGGAAGCCGAATGAGGGATGGGCCTCCTTGAAATTGATTACATGTATAGATCTGCAATCATGGAACTGCACACATATCTGCTGACCTCATAAGACCAAAATGTACTGAAAGTTTTGAAACATGAGGAGAATAAATCTAAGATGACTTCCCTGCTTAATCTAGCAGAAGAATATCATCGTCAAGTAGGAATGGAAATCAAATCAGAGGTAGATAAAAATCAGGCAGCAACTGAATGTGTCAAAAAACAAAAGAAAGTATATAAGGTGAAGGACCAGATGAGAAGGTAGGAAATGTGGAAATGCATTAATATAGTTGCAAGTATAGAAATGTCTGGAAGAACCTCATGTTGATCAGGATCAGATGCAGGAATGGTTAAAGACAGGCAAATTCAAAGCAAGATATGAAAGATTAATATTGGCACCACAAAATAGTGGGCTATGTACATGTTGGTTTACAAAGTCCATTGAACATGTAGGAGAAACAAGCAAATGTAGGTTTTGTAAAACAGAATTGGAAACAGTCGCACACCTCGTTGCTGGTTGTGACATTCTACTGGCAAAAGGACTGTACACTGAAAGGCATAATAATGTGGCAAGACTGTTGCACTGGGGATTGTGCAAACATTATGGTACTGAAGTGGCCAAAATACACTGGAAGCATGAGCCACAAAGCATCATAGAAAATGATGGTCTATATCACATGGGATCACCCATTACCAGCAGTTCAAAAGATAGATGCGAGAAAGCCAGATACAATGGTCCATGAAAAGACAAAAGTAGCATCAATCATTGAATTCTCCACACCCATTGACTACAGCGTCCTGCATACAGAGAGGCACAAAGTCATAAAATATCGGGATCTGAAGGCAGAAATGAGAACAATGTGGAAGAAAGATACCCAGACAGTTCCAATTGCAGTAGAAGCAACGGGGTCTTATAAAAAAAAATCTACAATCCTATTTAAATATGTTACCAATACATGTAACCCCATACGAATTGCAGAAGGAGTCATTATTGGGGACATTTTGGGTGCTGCAAACAACACTTCTGGCTAACACCAAAGACTGAAACACTATTAATTTCATAAAATTTAATTGCACTTTGACTTAGGAATGGGGTCCATTCCCATCATGGTATTAGAAACCCAAAAGACTTGGAGAAATTAAAAAGAGATGGGGATACCAAATTCCAGTATCCACAGCACCTTGTATATAGCCTATGTCATTGTCATCACCATTGTAATCAACAGCACAAAGGGATATCAAATATTCCTCATCAGGTGTTAGGTTTTGCCCAGTAGAAGGACCCATATTAGTGGCATTTTGAGCAATGGCATTCTGATGAACTTCATTCCAAGCATGAGGCACCATGCTCTCTTTTCACACTCTGCCATCCTCCACTGGCATTTATGTCTGCTAGCACTTGGTTCCATACTTTACCATGCTCTTTCCTTTTTTCAATTAGGCATTTACCATGGGTTTTAAGTCCCTTCAGGAGAATATGGTTTCTCTTAAGTCTGCGTCTTATTCCCTGCTGCTATAACATGATCCTAAGATTAACACAGTCGGTATTACTAGCTGCTTCAGTGTCCAGTGCCAACTTGAACACAATCTGAACCCCCTCCCCATCTGACTGTGCTTAACTCTACTTTGTGACTCTGTCCAGTTTTGAATAGTAACATAAGTTTGTCTCTGTGTCTGAGCAGTCCAGTGTGCCAAACAATACAGAAAAGTACCTTAAAACTGGATGGCATGTGCCAGTTGACTGTTATATGCTATGCAATGGTGGTGGTCGGGTGGTGCATATGTGGTGTGCAAAGCGTTTGATGTGTGCAGTGGTGGTGGTGGTGTGGTGGTGAGCATGTGGTGTGCAAAGTGTTTGATGTGTGCAGTGGTGGTGGTGGGATGGTGAGTATGTGGTGTGTAAAGTGTTTGATGTGTGCAGTGGTGGTGTTGGGGTAGTGAGTATGTGGTGTGAATAGTGTTTGATGTGTGCAGTGTTGGTGGTGGGGTGGTGAGTACGTGGTGTGCAAAGTGTTTGATGGTGTGTATGTGTGTCACTACATTCAATCATGTCAGTGCATGGTGGTTCTGTGCATTTCTATTGCTAGACGCCAAGAACACTGACAAACATAATAATGCTTATTGGATCATAAATAAATAAAAACATAGCCAGGTGTGTAGCTTCATATTGTTGAATGAATGGCAGTTGGCAAATGTACTAATAACATTCTTGCAAGTACTGTAGAGGTTCTTTCCACCTTATCCTTTATGTCAGGAAATGTTCCGAATATGTTCACCTTTACACTCCCATAATTTCACCTTCAATGTATTTCTTTTGTTTACTTTGGCTTTCTGATGAGGGGTGCAAAAAATGATAGTGTGTAGAATGTTTCAGCAGATTTAGTTAACTTTTTAAACTTTGTATAAAAATTATTTTTTTGCAAGCAGATTTATGAATCACATAACTGCCTAGACATGCACATCTCTTAACCAGTGTAAACAACTTTGCACAAGCATGAGAGAATGTTTTGCAGACCAAGCATTTGCATCTAACTGATTTATGCAAGAGTATGGCCATGCTTCGTGCAGCAACTCACAGCAGTGCAGCACCAGACACAGCTCAAACCCTAGCAGTCTTACTTCCATATTGCCACCATTTTAATTTTTGGTTTTGGACAGCAAAGGTGGTCTCTGTCAAAGTTCAAGCCAGAGCCCCAAGATGGTACCTAAAAGAGACCAAAATCTTATTATATCTCTGTACAAAGAGCGGCAGAGGCTGCAGGGAGTACAAGGCTGTCCTTTTAGGAAGACTGACATATTGACCAACCTGGCAGAACAGCTGAGCCAGGAGACTGGTTTAACCAAGAACCTAAAAGGTAAGACCCAGATTTGCACTGAACTGGTAGTTAATGATACCACATTCACTGAGCCTGTGGACATAGCAAACCTCTTAGTTGACAGGTTCTGTGAGAACTTCATTTCCCTATCCCCACCACACATACCCCATAACATTCCTTCCACCTGTCCCCCACCTTGTCTCTCTAGAGAACAGGTCATAAATGCTCTCTCTAAGGCCAAACATACAGCATATTGGACATGATAACATCCCCGGCTGCATCCTACATGGGCTCCAACAAGAATTAGCAACACCATTAGTTACTGTTTTCAATCACAGTCTAAGCACCAGTTCATCCCAGATGAATGGAAAATGGCCACTGTTATCTCCTTGCACAAGGGTGGTGCTTCCACTGACCCCAGGAACTATAGTCCTATTAGACTGACTAGCCCTATCTGCAAGTCCATGGAATGAATCATCATGGCCCTTATCAACAAAGATATAGGTAATCTTCAAACACTTGACCTTACTCAGTCTGGATTTGTCAAAGGGAGATCATGCCTGTTAAACCTGGTGGACTTCTTCAAGACAGTCATCAGAGCCCTGAATGAGGGAAAACTGTGCATACAGCCTATCTGGACTTTGCCAAGGCTTTTGACACTTTTCCCATTCAGGCATTATTGACAAACTCAACCAGCTAGGTATCAACCCTTATATCATTAGGTGGGTCACTAACTGGCTCACCCATAGAACCCATACAGTCAAAATAGGAGACTCCACCTCCAACAGCAGACCCCGTAACCAGTGGTGTTCCACAGGGATCAGTCCTGGGACCTCTAATGTTTGGAATCTATTTCTCTGAATTATAAGCAAAAACTGTGGCTGACAAAGTTTGCTGATGACTGGAAACTGGGACCTGTCATAAAATCCCCAAACAATGTCAATATCCTACAAGACGGTATTACACAAACAATGGTTGGTGCCAAAGTCATGGCCTTAAACTCAATGAAGAAAAATGTATTATCATCTCTTTTGGTAAGAGTGATATTTCTGCTAAGTACCACATCAATAGAAATACCTTAAGCACGCACTCAGTGGTGAGAGACCTGGGCACACAGTTTGACAGCAACCTTATCTTTGATCACCATGTCTCCGCAGTGTTAAGAAGGGCATTCTATATTACTCATCTCATAAGTAAGGGCACTGCTTCTAGAACAAAAAGAAGTTATAACCTCCCTGTACTCTTCCCTCATCAAGCCAATAATTGAGTACAACGCCCCTTTTGGTATGTACCTTTCCAGGCACCTCCACCAATTGGGGAGACCACAAAAGTCCCTCACAGGGAGAGTTCAAGGTATTCAGCATTTGTTCTATGTGGATCATATAAAATCACTGTCACTTTACTCATTTGCATACAGACTACTCAGAGATGATCTCTGCCTTGCTTGTAAGACAATCTCTGACTCTACTTTATTGGAAATGCTACATATTTGTAAGTCCTATGGCTCATGGGTTACTCACTCAAAAGACCTTACCTGGTATGTAACATTAGTAGAACTTGCTGGAAGGATAGGTTTGTCTCCCAGAGGTTATCCCACCTGTGGAACAGACTCCCACTTCATGTCAAACAGAGCACCTCATTGGCCCTCTACAATTGCAATCTGGACGATTGGATGGGTAACCGTAAATTCACCTGGGGGGTTCCACCTGTCTCTCTTGGACAGAGGCAATATGTGCTGATCATGGAAACAAGGGCAGAACTTGGCTAGGCTTATAAGGGCCCTAGGGCCATTAGCCTAGTAACTTCCTATGATCTTATAAACTGGAGAGACATGCAGGCATAGGTCATATGACCTGCACAGAAGGCAGGCAGGTGACAGAAGTGGAACAGGAATGTCTTCAGTCCTTCACTAAGTGTGTTTTTGCCATCAGTACTGCAATTCCATACTTATAAGTTTGGTATTGTTCTATTCTGCTGCTCTTGTATTCCAAATTGTATTGCTACTTCATCATGCAATGGCTATCTATATAGTACTGCCACAGCTGTCCAGCAGGTTTGATGTTCATATTTCTGAAATTATATCTGTAATGTTGGGTTGGCGAGATCATGTGTTCAAAACAGGTCTAATTTACAGGCCACCTTATTAAAATAGTCAGAATTCTGTAATTTTAGTAAATCTATCACCTTGCATTTTGATGATAACTTTGATGTGATAGAAAGTGATTTAAACACTCCATGTGTAAATTGGCGGGATTATGAATATAATAAGGGACCAGTTGATGATTCAGTTAACATCATTTAAGAATATGGATATCTTCAGTTGTTATCATCCCCTACAAGGGATGATAATATATTGGATATGGTGTGGTTGAGAAATGTAAACCATATTAATGATTGTAAAATTTGTCTTGAACTATCTGCTTCTGATCATTTTTGTACTTCTTGGACAGATGGAGTTAATAAGTCCATCAAGACCATGACTGACCATAGACAGGCAATTTTTTATAAGGCTGACTATGATAAAATTAGAAAGAATATATCAGAGTGGGATTGGAGTAATGAAGTTTGTTCAGATGATGTAGTGGCAAGTTCTGAGTCTTTTTACAGCTTTTTATATTGTTTAATTGATAATATGTGCCCCTGGTTCCTAGCAAGTGAACTTTGTTTAAATAGCCTTACTTTTAATAAATTTCTCCTTGAGTGCCTGTGGGGTTCCTCCCACCAGCCCGAAACATGCTGAGTGTTTACAATTCAAACTCACCCAAGAATGGAGCTGTGGCCAGCAGCAGTACTGCCTCTAGATGATGCCCTATAAGGGGAAAAGTTGTATAGATTGAGCGATTTGGGCATAAGCTGTGGTGCGCAGTATCCTTAAGGTAGGAAAACATGGATCACAAACTGCGTACTGTGTTGCAGTATCCTTAAGACAGGATAACATGGATCACAGATTGCGTACTGTGGTGTGCTGTATCCTTAAGGTAGGAAAACACTGATCACATATTGCATACTGTGGTGCGCTGTATCTTTAAGGTAGGAAAACACAGATCACAGACTGCATACTGTGTCACAGTATCCTTAAGATAGGATAACATGGATCACAAACTGTGTACTGTGTCAGGGTTAGCCACTTGACGAAGTAAAAATTGGCTCAAGGTGATTTTTCGTGTTGACTGATGTCACCAAATAGGCATGGGCATTTGAACTCGCTGCCTGTGGTCGTATTTGGTGTTTTTCTTCAGTTTGTTATCTAGGCATGGGCATTTGCCAGTGATAATTGGGTTTGACCTACACCAGAGATCCATGCTAACAGTGGGACAGATGAATGTGCCATTATTGGGCAGTGTGTGCCTGCTACAAAGCCAAGCAACCTGGGATAGCTCTGTTCAGCAAAAGCTGGATGTAAAACAAATCAACCAACCTTAGTTCAAAAATGAACTAAAAATTGCTACACATAGTGCAGGTTCACTGACAGGATGCAGCTTGGAAGTGGATGACATAATGGTAAGGAGCAGGATGGACATCCTATGCATTCAGGAGACAAGATGGAAAGACAGTACAGCAAAGCCACTTGGCTTGGAATCCAGAGTCCACTACTCAGGAGGAGGACAGACTAGAATGGTATGCAAATTGTGATGAGACAGAGACTTCAGAACACAGTGAGAGATGTCATCAGATTTCAGTGTAATGGTAAGCAGAATTCATTATCTCAGCCCATGTCCTGCAGAATGGTTATGATAGTGGGGAAAAGATTGCTTTCAGACAGTAGTTGCTGGACCTACTGCACAAAGCAGGACAACATGAATTGGTGTTGAAAATGGGTGACCTAAATGCACATATTAGGACAGACAAAACAGGATATGAGGACTGCCTGGGTCCACATGCGTGGAACAATATGAATAAAGGAGATGCCATTATAGAGTTCTGTCTGGTAAATGGCTTGACAGTAACCAATACATGCTTCACAGACAGTCTCAAGATCATATACAAGGGTGGTCTGCATGCAACTCAGTTAGACTTCCTCCTAGTAAGGAAAGGGCAGTGAGACAGAATCAGTGATTGCAAAGTCATCTCCAGTCAAACAGTCAGCCCACAGCATAAACCACTGGTTGCCACAATCAGTTGCAAGCAGTGGTCAGAGAAGGCTTTAAGGTCAACAGAGGCTGGGCTGAAAACCTGGAAATCAACTGGAGAGAAAGCAAAGGAGTTCATGGAATTACTTGGGGCTCCAGCACCTCAGGAAAAAGAGGAAATAGATGGAGTTGAAGAAGAATGGCAGCGCCTCAAAACAGCATGTGTGAGGACTACAGAACAGATATGTGCCTGAGCCATTTATGGAAATAAGGTACATAAGGAAAGCTAGTGGTGGAATGCAGAAGTCCATTAAGTCAGTACACAAGGAAAGCTGGTGGTGCGATGCAGAAGTCCAGGAAGTCATCAAAAAAAAAAGAAGGAATGCAAGAAAAAGAGGGAGACTGAAAAGACAGATGAGGCTTAGAAGGAATACTGTTGGCTAAAAAAGAAGCTAATAGCACAGTTGCAATATTGAAGAAAAAGGGATAAGAAGCGCTCTACCAGCTTCTGGATAGTGACTCAGTAGAAGGCATAGAGAAATTCTCACAGATTACAAGGCAAAGAGGAAGATAAAGAAGATAGTCAGACACCCTTCATAAAGGATGCCAGCAACAACTTGCTCACCAGTCCACAGGAAATCAAAGGCAGATGGAAGAAATACCTTCAGTGGCTGCTAAATGAAGAAAACAGCACAGAGGCTGTACAGCTCCAGACACAGCCAACCGTGAAAAAACAGAATTCCACTCTAGAAGAAGTATGAACAGCACTAAGGAAAATGAAGTCAGAGAAAGCAGAAGGCTCAGATCAGATCACAGTATAGATGATAAAGATGTTGGGTGAGATAGGGGAGAAATAGTTTCTGAGGGTACTTATAGCAGTATGGAGAGAAAGGTGTAACACAGATGTCTGAAGAATAAGCATACTTGTCCCAGTGTACAAGAACATCCATAATTGTGGGTGTACAAAAACATCCATAATTGTGGACACTACAGAGGTATCAAAGTCCTGTCACGCTGCTTGAAAATTCTGGAGAGGGTGACTGGTGAACAAATACACAGAGTAGTAGAAAGTAAGGTGAGCAATGAGCAGTTTGAATCCAGTTCAAGATACAGCACAACTGACTTGATATTTGCAACGAGACAGATAGTTGAGAAGAAGCTAGAAATGAGTAAAGAATGCAAATTGGCATTCCTAGATTTGCAGAATGCATATGACAAGGTCCCATTCAAGTTGATTTGGGCAGTACTGAGGTGGTTCAAAGTCCCAGAAACATTGGCAGAATTAGTGCAGGCTATATAGAAGAATACAGTGACTGAAGTACGAACAGTGTTTGATCTCACAGATGGGTTCCCAGTGGGAGTGGGTGTGTGCTAGGGTTCAGCTCTGAGACCATTGCTGTTCATACTGGTGATGGACTACATTAGCAGGACAGATCAACAAAGCTGCTATATACAGACAATGAAGCAGTACAGGCAGACTGAGCAAGAACTGCAGAAAATGATAAGGGAATGAGATGCAAAACAGAAGGCTCATGGCATGAAACTGAGCACAGATAAGACAGTTGTAATGGCAGCAGATGGGGGAAATCAGAAGAAGAAGCTGACAATTCAGAAAGAAGGGAAAATAGTGGAGCAGGTTAACAACTTCAAGTATCTGGGAGGGATGGTAGAGGAGAAGGGAAGTCTGAGTGAGTAGGTCAAAACTAGAATCAGACGAGCTGTAGCCAAATGGCACAGAGTGTCAGGGTAACATGTGACAGAAGAATACCAAAGAAGCTGAAAAGTAAGGTGTACAAAACAGTGGTATGACCAGTACTGCTGTATGGTACAGAAACTTGGGCAATAAAGGCAGTGCCTGAGATTGGTGGTAAGATAAACAAGGTGGGAGAGGCGATGAAATGAATAGCAGAATCCAAAGTAGCTCCATTTGCAGTGAAGGTCAAAGAGAACAGATTATGGTGGTTTAGGCACATGTGCAGAAAAGCAGAAGATAATTTACACTGGAAGAAGGCAAGAGGAAATGAGGGCATCCAGCAAAGAGAAGGATGGATGGATGGACTGTGTGATAGAAGATCTGTGACAGAAAGGCATGAATGTTGAAGAAGGTAGGAGAGTGGCACTGAACATAGAGATGGCAATAGTTGACATGAGACCCTGACCCCATGCCAAAAATGGGAAAATGGGGATTGATGATGATGATGAATATGATGACTTTTAGCTCTGGGGATAAATTAATTACTGATTCAAGTACACTGACAAATACATGTTGGTGCATTTTGTATGTGGTGATAAGTCACTAGGTAATGAAATTAATTACTGATTCAACTACGCTGACAAATACATGTTGGTGCATTTTGTATGTGGTGATAAGTCACTAGGTAATGAAATTAATTACTGATTCAACTACACTGACAAATACATGTTGGTGCATTTTGTATGTGGTGATAAGTCACTAGGTAATGAAATTAATTACTGATTCAACTACACTGACAAATACATGTTGGTGCATTTTGTATGTGGTGATAAGTCACTAGGTAATGAAATTAATTACTGATTCAACTACACTGACAAATACATGTTGGTGCATTTTGTATGTGGTCATAAGTCACTAGGTAATGAAATTAATTACTGATTCAGCTACACTGACAAATACATGTTGGTGCATTTTGTATGTGGTCATAAGTCACTAGGTAATGAAATTAATTACTGATTCAACTACACTGACAAATACATGTTGGTGCATTTTGTATGTGGTGATAAGTCATTAGGTAATGACAGTTGTTTAGTTGTAACAAACTATAATTGGATCTATTTTCATTAAATCCTGACAAGTTATCAGTGATGAGTAAACCAAGTTCAGCTGCAGGTCCAGATGGTATTAATGGCATTTTTTGCCAATAATAAAGAATATTATCCTATATTTGTGTTATATTTTACAGTAATCTCTGGAGACAGGTTACATGATTGCTATTTGGAAAATGGCACATGTTGTTTCAGTGCCGAAAGTTGGTGATCCCTGTAAGACAGAGAATTACAGGCCTATCAGTCTCACATGTATTGCAGAAAAGTGTTTTGAAAAGGCACTTTCTGAATATATTAGTAGTGTAATAGTTGATAGGCAAAATTCCTGAAGGAACAGTATGTTAAGAGTGTTTTGGAGGTGAAAAGAGTGTTGGATAGCATGAAGTTTACGTAGCTGGTAATTGATGGTGTGATGATGAATGCTGTTAGTGCATATGTTCCACAAGTTTGGTGTGAGATGGATGAGAAAGAAAAATTTTGGAGGGAGTTGGATGAAGTGGTGGAGAGTGTACCCAAGGGTGAGACAGTGGTGATTGGAAGGATTTCAGAGGGCATGTTGGTGAAGGGAATATAGGGGATAAGGAGGTGATGGGTAGGTGTGGTGTTAAGGAGAGGAATGCAGAAGGACAGATGATAGTGGGTTTTCTAATAAGTATGGACATGGGTGTGATGGCTACATATTTTAAGAAGAGAGAGGAGCATAGGGTGATATACAAGAGGAGTGGAGGAATATGCACACATGTGGATTATATCTTATGCAGAAGGGCCACTCAGAAGGAGATTGGAGACCACATGATGGTGGTCTAGAGAATGATGCCTGTGATCAAAAAGAAGAAGTGAGTGTGGGCAGTGCCAAGGATCAAATACTGGAAGTTGAAAAAGGATGACTGTAAGGTGGAGTTCAGAGAAGGGTTAAGACAGGCACTGGGTGGCAGTGAAGAGTTACCAGATAGCTGGGCAGCCACAGCAGAGGTGGTGAAGGAGACAGCTAGAAAGGTGCTTGGTCTGATATCTGGACAGGGGAAGGAGGACAAGGAGACCTGGGGGTGGAATGAGGAAGTACAGGAGAGTATACAGAGGAAGAGGTTGGTGAAGAAGAAGTGGGATTGTCAGAGAGATGAAGAAAGTAGACAGCAGTACAAGGAGATGATGCGTATGGTGAAGACAGAGATGGCAAAGGCTAATGATAAGGTGTATGGAGAGTTGTATGAAAGGTTGGACACTAAGGAGGGAGAAAAGGACCTGTACCAATTGGGTAGACAGAGGGACTGAGCAGGGAAAGATTTGCAGAGGTAAAGGTGATAAAGGATAATGAGGGAAACATACAAGTGAGGAGAGTGTGTTGAGCAGATGGAAAGAGTACTTTCAGGGGTTGATGAATGAAGAGAATGAGAGGGAGAGAAGGTTGGATGATGTGGGAATAGTGAATCACGAAGTGCAATGGATTAGTAAGGAGGAAGTAAGGACAGCTATGAAGAGGATGAAGAATGGAAAGGCTATTGATCCAGATGACATACCTGTGGAAGCATGGCGGTGTTTAGGAGAGATGGCAGTGGAGATTTTAACCAGATGCTTTAACGAAATCTTGGAAAGTGAGAGGACGCCTGAGGAGTGGAGAAGCAGTGTTTTGGTACCAATTTTTAAGAATAAGGGTGATGTGCAGAGCTGTAGTAACTACAAAGGGATTAAATTGATTACCTACATTATGAAGTTATGGGAAACAGTAATGGAAGCTAGATTAAGAAGGGAGGTGATGATTAGTGAGCAGCAGTATGGTTTCATGCTGGGAAAGAGCACTACAGATCCAATGTTTGCTCTGTGGGTTTTGATGCAGAAGTATACAGAAGGTCAGAAGGAGTTGCATTATGTGTTTGTGGACTTAGAGAAAGCATATGACAGGGTGCCTAGACAGGAGTTGTGGTATTGTATGAGAAAGTCAGGAGTGGCAGAGAAGTATGTAAGAGTGGTACAGGATATGTATGAGGGCAGTGTGACAATGGTGAGGTCTGCGGTGGGAATGATAGATGCATTCAAGATGGACGTGGGATTACATTAAAGATCAGCCCTGAGCCCTTTCTTATTTGCAATGGTGATGAGGTAGATTGACAGACAAGATCAGGCAGGAGTCCTCATGGACTATGATGTTTGTGGATGACATTGTGATGTACAGTGAGAGTAGGGAACAGGTTGAGGAGACCCTGGAAAGATAGAGTTATACTCTAGAGAGGAGAGGAATGAAGGTCAGCAGGACTAAGACAGAATATATATTTGTGTGAATGAGAGGGAGGATACAGGAATGGTGAGGATGCAGGGAGTAAAGCTGGCAAAAGAGGATGAGTTTAAATACTTGGGATCAACAGTTCAGAGTAATGGTGAGTGTGGAAGAGATGTGAAGAAGAGAGTACAGGCAGTATGGATTTGGTGGAGATGAGTGTCAGGAGTGATTTGTGACAGATGGGTACCAGTAAGAGTGAAAGGGAAGGTCTACAAGAGGGTAGTGAGACCAGCTATGATATATGGGTTGGAGATGGAGGCACTGATGAAAAGACTGGAGTCAGAGCTAGAGGTGGCAGAGTTAAAGATGTTAAGATTTGCACTGGGTGTGATGAGGATGGCAGGATTAGAAATTAGTATATTAGAGGGTCAGCTCAGTTGGAAGTTTTGGAAGCAAAGCCAGAGAGGTGAGATTGCATTGGTTTGGACATGTGTTGAGAAGGGATGCTGGATATATTGGGAAAATGATGCTAAGGATGGAACTGCCAGGTAAGAGGCCTAAGATAAGGTTTATGGATGTGGTGAGAGAGGACATGAAGGTGGCTGATGTGAAAAATCAAGATGCAGGGGACAGGAAGAAATTGAAACAGATGATCCACTGTGGTGACCCCTAACAGGAGCAGCCCAAAGAAAAAGAAGAAAAAGAATGTGAAAGGCAAAATATTAAATAGCATGCAGCTGCTGATGGAAGGTCATGTAGTACAAAATGACTTTCTTTTTACTGTTCTTTATGGGAGCCATTGAATGAAGGTTTAGCTGTTGTAATATACTTGGATATTGTAGAATAATATGTGTGCTGTACCTTTAAGAAGCATTTCCAAGATCTGTGTGTGCATATAAATACCAAGTATATGTTAGTTTCAGTGCTTTTTTGAAGGTGCAGCCAGAATATTAACATCCATGTGAATGATAGCTAGATTGTTTATAAGTTAAAGTTACTTAACCTTATTTATGATGTGTTTGCATATAATAAAGCTGTTTTAACAAGAGCCCACGATGCTCACTTGTTTTATCCTGACCTGGTGGGTGTCACGGTGTCAGAAGTGGGATGGCAAAGACTATTCTTCAGAGCCATGAGTTGCAGAGGTAATGGCGAAAACAAACTAAAAGAACTGAGAGCAAAAAAAAAAAAAAAGGCCAGAGACAAGTTGAAGGTAAAGAGAATACAGACAAATGATTTATGTATTAAAAGAGGTTAAATGGAGCATTATAAGGGCAGAAGATGTATTGTTAAGCAAATGAAGAGCACAGAAACGTTTATTAAGCAAACGAGAAATATAAAAGAGCTCATTAATCAGAAGAAATGACTGAAGCCGAGTTATTTGATAAAACGAGCATTAAAAAAGTATGAAAAATGTTCAGAGTTACCTCAGAATTGTAAAACAAGCATGTTTTAAGTAAAATGAATATAACACAAGGGCAGAAAAGGCACATTAAGAGATTAAATGAGCAAAACAACTATAACAGAAAGGGCAGAAAAGAGCACACTGAGTATAAATAAAGCAAATGTGACTACATGTGTTTTGGCAAATTACTATGTTTTGGCACAAATTACTACTTCATATTGATTGAAGCCTTGACTAGCATAATTAGAGTTATTCGAAATATTTCAAAGTGTGTAGAAATGCTTACAGTGCATGCTTATTGCTGTGCATTTATTCCAGAGAGTTTGTTGTGTGCAAAGTGCAACTATTTTGTGAAGTGAAGTCCAAATACACCCATTTTGAAAGGTTTCTTGTGCCTGGGTGTATCTGTTCACAGTGTGCCACCATTACAGAGCATCTCTTGCACTATACAGAGTTGTTTGGCAAAGTGCAGCCATTTTGGGGAAATTTCAGTGTGCCGTCTATTGTTTATTAGCAAAGTGCAGTTATTTTGAGGTGTTTCTCACTCTGAGCATCTCCTGCCCTATACATTTGCAAATTGCAATTACTTTGAGGCAATATATTTGCAAGGTGTCATTACTTTAAAACAGTTTATTCGTAAAGTGCCATTACTTCGAGATAGTTTATTTGCAAAGTGCAGTTACTTTGCAGTCTTCTCGCCCTCAGCTTCTATTGCCCAGTTTATTCACATTGTGCAGTTGTTTGAAATGCTTCTTAAAAGGATGCTAAATGACTTTGACAGTAAAAAAAATGTTAAGTGGCTTTGGCATTAAAGCAATTAAAAGACAAAGGCTCGTACGGTAAAATAATGATGATAAATGACTTTAGCATTAAAGCCTTTACTAGATAAATGGCTCGTATAGTAAAATAACTTCAAGGCAAGTGGGTTTTACAGTAAAGAGATTTCAAAGTGTTACAGTGCCCAGGAAACTCATTTCATGAAATTCAGTTATACAAAGACTCGTTATGTTGTTACAAGTACTGGCATAAATTTCAAGCACATGCATTTGTGTATGTATAATTATGTGGGTTCGTACATATTTGCAAGAGTTTTCACTGCGATATGTCAATAAGGTAGATGAATTTTGCAAGTCGCAACCACTTGTGTTTGATGAGAATATTGCAGAGAACTGGAGAGTATTTGAGCAATAATACAATATATTTATAAAAACAGCTTATTCTGATACAGATGCATGTACCAGGGCATTCATTTTGCTGAATCTAGCAGGGTCAAAGGCCATTGAAAGGGAGTGTTCATTTGTCTGTGCACCAGCAACATATGAAGGTGAAGGAGAAACTCGTAGTGTTGTAGACCCCGAGTGTTTAAAGTGCAAATTCAGAGAAATGTGTAGCCCCAGACTAATGTTACACTGAAGAGGTATTTGTTTTACATGAGAAATTAAAAGCAAGGAGAGACTTTTGCAGCTTATATTACTGACCTGAGAAACAAAGTTTAAACGTGCAGGTTTGGTGATTTAAAGGATGAGTTGATAAGGGACAGACTTGTGTGTCGTATTAATAATGCTGCTGTGAGAAAGAGTTTGCTTTGTGAGAGTGATTTAATGCTGAGTAAAGCCATTGAGATCTGTCAGATTCATGGAGTTACAGAAAGGCACACAAATATGCTTGTTAGTGATAAGAGCATGGTTTCAGCTGGCTCCAGAGCATATGTAGACAGCATGCAACATGTGACAGGCAGAAGAAGGCCTAAGCATGTAGCAGCAGCAGCCCCTGTGGGACTTCCAGGTAGAACCCATGGTTTTCTAGCACATTCAAAGAACAGTTCAGTTAAAGGAGCATGCTCAGTGCAGAACTGAGGGTATCTACTGCAAAACAGACATTGCTCAGTACAGTATGAGTGAATCAGCAAAACCCAAATCAAGCTTTATTGTTAACTGTCACAATTGTGGTGCCAACCATGGCTCCAGAAGAGACAAGTGAAAGGCATTTACATTGTCATAAGTGTAAGAAATGGAACCATTTTCAAAGATTTTGTAAATCGAGTAAGCCTCACACGGTTACAGAGAAGGGTCACTCAGGAAAGCAAGTTAATCAAATAGACCTGCAACAGTCCGCTTTCTACATTGATGGTGTGTCAGTCATTGGTGAAAAGGCTGATGCAGTAGATTTATTGGCAAGAAATGAAGTGTTTTGTACTGTCCAGATCAATTGTAAATCCACCGAGCTCAAAGGAGACACTGGTTCAAAGTTTAATGTCATGTCTGCAGATACTTTTGCAAGGGTCAGAGCTGGTGAACAACAAAATGTGACTAGTTGTACGAAACTTGTATCTTATGGAGGTGAAGAAATTCAAACCAAAGGCTCAGTTGTGCTTTCATGTTATTTTGCCAAGAACTGTCATAACCTACTATTTTATGTGGTTCAAAGAGTTGTGCATTCATTGTTGGGTCTCAGAGACAGTTTGAAAATGAATTTACTTTATTTTACCAAAAGAAGTTCATCAGATAAGCACATGTCCTAGTTCCAGCTTCACCAATACTATTTTTTCAGAGTATGCCAATGTTTTCGATGACAGATTGGGCAAAATTCCAGTTGTGTATTCCATGAAATTAGACCCAGAGATCAGCCCAGTGGTCAAAGCAGCAAGAAGAGTTCCGATAGCTATGCAGCATAAGGTCAAAGCTCAGTTCCACAAAACTGTGCAACAAGGTGTAATTTGTCCAGTTACAGAACCTACCGAATGGGTGTCGTCCATGGTAGCAGCTCATAAAAAAGGCTCAGATGAAATCAGAATATGTACTGACCCAAGAGATTTGAACAAAACATTGAAGAGACCACATCATCCCATGAGTACAGTTGAAGAGGTTGCAGCCCTGATATCGAACGCCACTGTTTTTTCTGTCTTGGATGCAAAGAATTCATTATGGCAAATGATGCTTGATCACAAATCTTCATTACTGACTGCATTCAGTACCCCATTTAGAAGATATAGATTCCTTAGAATGCCATTTGGAATAAAGTCTGCAAGTGAAGTCTTTCAGCGTGTAATGGAGACAATTATTTTGTGTTATCCTTGTTCCATAATAGTAGATGATATATTGGTTGGAGGAAATGGTGAGACAGAGCATGACACAAATCTTTAGAGAATTCTAGACAGAGCATATGAAGTGAACTTAAAGCTCAATCCTCTGAAGTGTAAATTCAGACTACCAGAAGTTACATATGTAGGTCACCTGTTTACAAGTATGGGCTTGAGACCAGACCCGTCCAAGCAAGCAGCCATTCTTGAAATGTCAGCACCAGACAATGTGAAAGTTCTACAATATTTTATTGATATGGTCAATTACTTAGGCAAGTTTATACCGGACTTCAGTGAGTTGACAGCACCTTTGAGAGGGCTCACACGTAGCAAAGCTACTTGGTCATGGCTAGACCAGCACCATAGAGGATTTGAAGTTCTTAAGCATAAAATTGCTACCACACCAACATTAAGATACTATGATATCAACAAACCAGTAACTCTTTCCTGTGATGCTTCAAAATTTGGTTCAGGTACAGTTATCCTTCAAGAAGGCAAGCCAGTAACCTACACATCTAGAACACTTAGACTGAGATGCAGTATGCTCAAATTGAGAAAGAACTGTTGGCAATAGTGATTGGATCTTCCAAGTTTCAAGATTATATCTATGGTCGAGAAATTCAGATTGAAACTGATCATCAATCTTTGGTTACTATTTTAATAGAGTCTATGTATTCAGCTCCAGAGAGATTGCAAAGAATGATGCTCAAATTGCAAAATTATAACTTCAAAATGGTCTATATAAAAGGCAAACTTCTTTATCTGGCTGATACCTTGCCCAGATTGCACAGAAATACAACAAAATGGCTTGACAAAGAGAATTTTGACTTTGATGTCATGGAGGTGTGTAACTTCTCTACCACAAGACTTGATGAGCTACAAGATCACACAATGACTGATCCTGTTTTGCAGAATCTCAATTACTATATCAGTGTTGGTTGGCCATCAAAGCATCCAGCGTACCACCAGAAGTGCAATCTTACTTTCCTTACAGAGATGAGTTGTTGATGGCAGATGGAATTATTTCCAAGGGTCCCAAAATCTGTGTTCTTGCTTCCTTACAACAAGAATATATCAAGATTTTGCATTGTGGTCACCCTGGTTCCAAATCTACTAAGAGAAGAGTGAGAGGACTAGTATTTTGGACTTCTCTAGTGAAAGACATTGATAGAGTACTTTCTTCCTGTTCAGTATGTAATAGTACTAAAGCCCATTTGCAGAGACCACTTCAGCTAAGTCAAGTCCCTGAGCTACCTTGGTCAGTTGTAGCTACTGACATATTCAAGTGGAACAATCAACATTACTTAGTACTGGTAGACTAATTCAAACTGGTTTGAGATAAATCTGCTACCTAATCTAACTTCTTCTACAGTCATTACTAAGTTGAAATGCCATTTCTCAGTCCATGCAGTCCACAATTACTCTTTGACAATGGTACACAATTCACCAGTCAACTATTTCAGCAATTTGCCAGAGAATGGAACTTTGTACCTGTTACTAGTAGTCCAGAGTATCCGCAATCAAATGGACTTGCTGAACATGCAGTATAGAGTGCAAAGCAATTACCTGAATAGTCAAAGTGTGATAATACTGATGTTTTTGAATTTACACAATCTCAGAAATATACCCTGTGCGATATACTTGGCTCACCTGCTCAGAAACTTGTATCTAGGTAAACCAGAACAACATTGCCTATCAGTTCTAGTTTTTTGAGGCCTAAAGCTAAGAACAACCAAGCCATCAAAGCCCAGTTATCTAGAAAGCGTTTTTTTTCAAAAGTCCAGGTATGACAAATTGAGCAGATTTCTTCATCCATTGAAAAAAAGGAGAAACAGTGAAGATACAAACAGTGAAAGGTTTCAACTGGATTGATCAAGTAATGAGTATTTGTGCAGAGCTGAGATCCTATTTTGTTAGATCTGAGGGTGTGGAGTACAGGAGAAATCGCAGACGTCTTCTTCCTGTAGCAGAACCGATATTGCAGCAACGTACCTGTGATAAAGACTCTAACTTTCAGAGCAATCAAGATGACATTCCTGTTTCAGCATGTATCTTGACTTCTGATACTGTTCTGGCAGATGATTTCAGTATTCCAAAGACTGAGCAGTCAGCAGAGACAATCCCAGTTGCTAAACCAGACCCCAAATTTTATGTCTCACGATGTGGTCGCATTTCATAGCCTAGTGTGAAATACACAGTAACTTGGACGTAGTTGTATATATGTATCTAGCTTTGTATAATTGCATGCTGAAAATCATTTCTATGTAAACTGCATATTCTTTACTATCAGTGACAATGCCTAACTTATTTTCTCAAATAGGGAGGATATAGAATAACAGGGTCTATATCAAAACTTCGAAGAAGTAAAATGCCGAACATTAAAACACTGACCCCACAACATCGAATGATGAAAATAGCAAAGCCCCGGAACATCAAAATCTTACCTAGGGCAAGATTTCGGTGGGCTGTTCCGTGGCTTCGCTATTTCCTCCACTGTGGTGCGAGAGTTACAGATCTTTTAGTTATGTACTTACCATAACGATAGATGTATGTGATCCATCTCGCCTACATTCATAACTTATGGGCTCGGAACCGAGAATCGGCTCCGACTCGGCCGATACACTAGCACAAAGTCTCTCATTGGCTGGACCAACCCCCTTATCCCAGGATGCACCACGCCCAAACCCCCAGATCTTGTTTGCCCCACAACAACTCACTCACATGAGCCACTCCAACTGTACAATAGTGTTTCCTCCAGATCCAACAGGTAGGGGGAAGGAGGGCGGGTATGTACGAATGTAGGCGAGATGGATCACATACATCTATCATTATGGTAAGTACATAACTAAAAGATGTAATGCGATCCTATCTCGCCTACATTCATAACTGATGGGACAGCGTCCCTAGCACCCATATCCTGGGAGGCTCACTGGAAAACACTCCTGAGCACTGTGGAACCAAAAGATGCCCGACCTCTAGAGGCCACATCCAGTTTGTAATCAGAAATAAAAGTATGTGGAGAAGCCCAAGTGGCCGCTGCACATATCTCATCCACTGACAGTCTGGCATGGAAAGCCACTGAAGTAGCCATAGCCCTAGTAGAATGCGCTCTAACTGGAAATGGAAGGTCCCTCCCTGTTGATGCATAAATAAATGAAACACAATCCCTAATCCACCTAGCAATAGTGGTCTTAGTTACTGCTTTGTCAATCCTGTTATCTGCAAAGGCCACAAACAACTGGTCTGATTTCCTCTGCTGCTGTGTCCTATCCAAGTAAAACCTCAGTCGTCTGTATTCTGCCTTGTTGGAAAATTTTGGAAAGAAAACTGGTAGCTCTATAGATTGCTGCAGACAAAGAGCAGAAGAAACTTTCGGAAGAAATGATGGATTTAGTCTTAGAGATACTCTATTCTTGTGAAAGATCAGATAAGGGGGCTTAACAGAGAGGGCTTGAAGCTCCAAAACTCTTCTGGCTGAAGTAATAGCTACCAAAAAGGCAGTCTTCCAAGATAAGAACTTTGATCACAAGTGGCCGCCAGCTCGAAGGGATGAGATGTCAAGGCTCCTAAAACTACATTCAAATCTCATGGCAAAACAGGTTGTGACACCAGGGGGCAAAGCAACCAAACTCCCTTAAGAAAGGCCTTATACAACTTATGACTCATGAGTGAAGGCTCAAAGACAACATGACAATTAGAAATCGCTGCCAATTGGACTTTAAGCGTGGAGACAGCAGAACCCTGTCTAAAAAGAGTTGCCAAAAAATCTAATACTGCGGACTGGGGCTGTCAGAGGGTCAAGGTTGTGCTGCTGGGCCCAAATGGCAAACCTTTTCTATTTATTAGAATATATCTCCTTAGTGGAAGCTCTGTGAGAAGAAGACAGAATCCGGACCACCTCAGGTGAAAGGATGTGCTGTTTGACTAAGGTCGGAAGTGGAGCAGCCAAGCCATTAGCTTGAGAGTTCACAGTGATGGATGGGCCTGACCTGACTGAAGAGTCAGGAGGTCTGGAACTGGGACCAGAATCCAAGGATCCTTCACTGCATACTTCCGAAGGAAAGGAAACCAAACTTGGCGGGGCCAGTGTAGTGCGATCAAAATCATGTTGCTTCCCAAGCAGATCGCCTTCTGAATCACCTTTGGCAGTAGTGGGACCAGAGGGAAGGCGTAGAGCAGACCGGAGGCCCAATTGTGGACTAGAGTGTTCCTGGGTGACCCCCCTGGGGGGGAATCAGGGAGAAGTAATTGCTGCACTTCGCATTCCAGGGGCTGGCGAAAAGGTCGCAAAAGGGAAACCCCCACTTGGAGAAGATCCGAGCCGCTACTCGGTCATTCAGGGACCACTCGTGAGGCATCAGAATAACTCTGCTCAGCTTGTCTGCTATTACAGTGGACTTCTCCGGAATGTGCGTTGCCACTAGAAATCTCTGGGAAGCGATCGCCCAGTTCCAACCTCTCATAGCTTCTCTGCAAAGAGGATAAGACCTGGTTCCTCCCTGCTTGTTCAGGTACCATACTACCGCCATATTGTCTGAGAAGATTGTGATGGTACCCTTGGGAAGAGAGCTGTGAAGTACCTGCAACACTAGAAGCACTGCCCTCATCTCTAGGACATTGATATGTAAGGGGGTTTTGCGATCCTGCCACGTGCCTTGAACCGTCCTGTCCAGATAATGCCCCCCCACCCTATCTGGGAGATGTCCATGGTCACTGTGGTAATGGGGGAGGGGGGCAGAAGAGTCGCTCCTGGTTCAGGTTGGAGGAGAGGAGCCACCAACAAAGATCTCGCTGGCAGGTATCCGTAATGAGAATCGGGTAGAACAAGGGCAGATCTTGGTACGATCACTGGGTCGACAGGAGCCATTGGAGAATTTGCATGTGCAATCTTGCCAGAGGGACCAGAAGAATGGCGGCTGCCATCGACCCCAAAAGCTGAAGGACCATCTTGGCTGGGGATTTGCTTCGGGGGTAGTAAGGCTAGGATTTGGTCTTGTAGTATCTTTATCCTCTCTGTTGGAAGGAATGCTCGCATCTCGACAGAGTCTAGCTATGCGCCTATAAAGGCAACACGCTGTGATGGCAGCAATACAGACTTTTCCCAGTTGAATGTAATTCCTAATAGATGGCCCAATTCGATGGTAGCACTCACGGCTTGAATAAGAAGATGCCTGGTGGGGGCGGTGAGGAGCCAGTCGTCTAGACACAGAAACACCTGGAATCCCAGACGTCTCAGGTGAGCCATCACCACTGCCAGACATTTGGTAAACACCCTGGGGGCTGTGGTGAGACCAAAGGGCAGGGCTCGGAACTGGAAGTGACTGGCTCCTAGGCAGAAGCGTAAATGTATCCTGGACGCCCTGTTTATCTTGATGTGATAATAGGCATCCTTGAGATTGATGGAGCACATCCATACTCCTTTTTCCAGCAATGGGAAAATGGATTGCAACGTGACCATCCAGAACTTGGACTTCTTTACGAAGTGGTTTAGGTGGCTGAGGTCCAGAATGGGTCTCAAATCCCCTGTTCTTTTCGGCACCAAAAATAACTTTGAGTAAGTTCCTAATCCGGTCTGGTCTGCGGGGACTGGCTGGATGACTCCCTTTCCGAGCAGCTTTGCGACCTCTATGGCTGCTTGATCCCGTTGACTGTGTGGCACATCCGGGATTTTCCTTGACGGTGGAGGGGGATGGTTAAAGGGAATGGTGTAACCTCCGGCGATGATACAAAGCACCCACTGATCCTGAGTGATGGAACCCCAGGCCCTTGGATGCTCTGAAAATCGACCCCCAACTGGCTCTGGTGACGCACAGTCGGGCAGTCCCTCAGGGACGCTGGAAGGAGGAACCACGAAAGGATTCGAGGTCTCCTGTATTGCGGGGGCCTCCGCCACCTCTAGGGTGACGTCTTCCAGAATAATTCCCCCCTCCTCTGCCTCTGGAAGGGGGGGTCACTCTGATGGGCAGGGAAAGACTTTTGGGACTTTCTGAACCACATCTTTCCTCCCCTCTGCACCTTGGAATAAGGTCTCGAAGGGAGCGGAAAACGGGCCCCAATGGCAGACAAAGTCTTACCCTCCTGCCCTCATCTAGTGAGTCTGTCTTTCACCTTGGGTCCAAAGAGAGAGGACCCATCGAATGGAGCGTCTGTGAAAGAAGACTTGAAAGCCTCCGCAAAGTGACACAAGCGCATCCAGGCTTGCCTCCTAAGGGCTACGCCCGAACTCGCTGCCCTACTCGCCCCTTCGGCTGCATATGATATGTGCCTCATGGATGAGTTAACAACTGACAAATGGGTAGACAGCTGGGCGTTGACAGACTGCGTCAATGCCACAGGCACGTTACCCGACAGGGTATCTCCCAACTCCTTTATGAGATCCCTTTGTAGCCTCGTAAAATGACACAAATAATTCAGCGATGGCAGGGTAAATGTCGCTGAAGTCAGGGTATGCTTCCCATATCTATCCATGCTCCTGGACTCCTTGTTAGGAGGATGGATAGACGTAGATGCCTCTGCCACATCCTGCTGGGTGGCAGATGCCACCAACATAGCATCCACTGGGACTCCCTTGGTTAGAAACTCCTTGCCAAGGGGTATGGATAAAAATTTGTTGGGGCGAGAAGGAACTGGCTCCACAGAGTCAGGGTGCTCCCACACCCTTCGACAAATAAGGTCCGGTAATTCATTGAAGGGTGGAGACAACCAGGAGGTGGAGTGTTGGGCTCCGAGGGCCTTGAGGAAGACCATCTCCTCAGTGGAAGGGGTTTTGGATGGCCAGTCACCCCTCTGTCTCAAGATCTCCAGGACATCGGAGAATGAGACATTGTCAGAGTATGACTTCGGGGACCCTTCCGCATCATCAAGGTCAGTGTCCGAGGTGACAGACTCACCTGGGGAGTCTATGTGCTTCCTCTTGCACAACTTTGTCCTGGGGGGCTCTTCAGGCAAAGACTCTGAAGGCTCCCTGGAAAAAGGGGGACCACACATGGAGGAATCCTCAGGCCTCGGAGCCGTGCTGTCCAAAGACAGGGGGGCACCAGAAGCTCTAGTCGCCGTGTCTAGGGAACGAGTCACAGATTCCGGTGAAGTCACTAGAGATTTGTCTAGCACACTCCTCATATCCTCAAAGGCGGGTTCACCAGAATCTGAAGAAAGGCCCATCTGCGAGACCATGACCAGTGTCGGGGTCCCCCTAGCCGAGGCACCAAGGGGGAGACTCTGGGCCGAAACCAGAAGCCCAGAGAAATCCCCCCCCGGGCTCGGCCGAGGACACCCGAGAACCGAAACCCCTGGAAGGAACAGAAAAGGTTGGAGCTGAAGATGGTGCCGACATACTAGCAGTGGGTCTTGGAACAGACTCAGGAACCTCACCTGACTCTGCGAACCCCGTCTCTGATGACACCAGGGTTGTCAGAGGAGGAAGAAAAGGAATCAAAATGATTGGCTCCGGCCGCTGGGCTGGAGTTGAAAATAATTTAGATAAGACAGGTGACTGGAGGAGCCTCTGGACCACCCTATCTAAATCCGAATCTGAAAGCCTGGAGGAAACAGACGTGGGGCAAGAAACTCTTTCTACCGGCTCTGAGGCAATGCTGGAATATCGACTCCTAATCGGCTCCAGAAGGATCGGAGCCGAGAAAGACTCGATTATAACTGAAACCCCCTTCGGCGCTCGATGGTTCAGGAGCCGAAGAAACTGACCCTGGAGCTGAAACACTCACCTGCGGCTCCGAGACCAATGGAGCCAAGGAAAACCCAGATTGGAATTCTCTATCCTGTGGCGCTGAGACCAATGGAGTCGAGGAAGGAGACCAAGACTTAGATCTTCTCTCCTGCGGCTCTGAGACCATTGGAGCCGAGGAAGAAGACCCAGACATAGATCCTCTATCCTGTGGCTCCGAGGTCAGTGGAGCCAAGGAAGAGGACAAAGATTTAGTTCTTTTTCAGGCAGCTCCAATGGACTTGTCGGAGCCGAAGACTTCTTTTTCTTCGATTTCGAAGAGGGAGAAGAAGATATAGCTTCCTCAAAAGCTGGTTTTATTAAACCTTTCAAGATCAACTTATTTTTCCTCTCCTGTAGTACATGAGAGGAAAAGGCATGGCAAACACTGCAAGATTCTTGCAAGTGTTTAGCCCCTAAGCAATAAACACAGATGGCATGGCCATCTGTTAACGACATTTTGTAGCCACATTTCGAACATTTTTTAAAGCCTGACGGCTTATGCTCTTTTTCTCTGCCAGACATGACCCACAAAGCACTCGAAACACAAGGAAGGGAAGGGAGGGAAGAGCTCTAACTAAAATGCTCGACAAGAAATAGGGCAAAGGCCCTCTAACTAGCCCACCAAACAGAAGGAATTACACAATACCAAAAACAAACACAGCCAATCACAGGGTAATACAGATGAACATAGCTATTAAAATAGCTCTTTGGTTATAAAATTTTTAAGTTAAGAGCAAAAACAACCCAAAAAGGCCAAAAAAGAAGGGTACATAGCCACAGCCAAGTCAAGACCACGTCATTACTTTAGAAGCAGCAAACAAGATCTGGGGGTTTGGGCGTGGTGCATCCTGGGATAAGGGGGTTGGCCCAGCCAATGAGAGACTTCGTGCTAGTGTATCGGCTGAGTTGGAGCCGATTCTCAGCACCGAGCCCATCAGTTATGAATGTAGGCGAGATAGGATCGCATTACATCTTAGGGTTAGGGTGCGGCTTAAGGAAAGTGGATAGTTATTAATGTATGTATGGTGTAGTGTAGGGTTGGGTTTTGTTAACTGTATGTGTGTGTATTAATTGCTTTGTTTCTGTATAGTTTTGTAGGGTATGTGTGCGATAGTTAAGGACCTTAGGGTTAGGGTTAGGGTGCGGGTTAAGGTAAGTGGATAGTTAGTAATGTATGTGTGGTTTAGTGTGGTGTTGGGTTTTGTTAACTGTATGTGTGTGGTTTATTTATTTTCGTGTGCTTGTGTTGTGTGTACATTTCTCAGAACAGCAAATTTTTTCCCTGGGAAAAAAATTCACTATTCCGAGCGTTCGATGTTTTCAATATTCGAAATTCCAAGTTTGAACATATGTATTGGACATTTTGGAATTTTGAATATATGATATAGACCCGAATAACAGATGTGCTGTACCTTTAAGAAGCATTTCCAAGATCTGCATGTGCATGTAAATACCAAGCATGTGTTAGCTTTAGTGCCATTTTGAAGGTGCAGCCAGAATGTTAACATCCATGTGCACGATAGCTAGTCTGTTTATAAGTTAAAGTTACTTAACCTTATTTATGATGTGTTTGCATATAATAAAGCTGTTTGAACAAGAACCTATGACGCTCAATTGTTTTATCATGACCTGGCAAAACACAGATATGTTGAGGGCTTTTGATTGCATGCCACATTATAGGGTTATTTCATCATTACAGAAATACTGTATCAATGATTTTGTTATTGGATAGATAAAAAAATGGCTGGTAGAGGATATGAAGGGTTAAGCTTGGATGTACTCTGTTGAAAAAGAGAGAGAGACTAAAGCAGCACAGGGTTCTTTCTTGCGGCCTGTTCTTTTTGGTATTTTCTATGTCTAGCCTTCTCAGTGTTAGTGAGATCTGGTTGAGAAGATATGCTTATGATGCCAAAACTGGATCCATAATTTCTGTTATAGCTGATCAGTTTTCCATTCAAACATACCTTGATATGTCATACACATGGGCAACATCTAGTGAAATGAAGTTTAACTGTAATGCACCATGTCTTCTGCATTTTGGGGTGAGAAATCCCAATTATCCTCTTGCCCTGGATAATCCAAATATTAAAGATGTAAAAGTTATTAGAGATATGGGGGTAAAATTGGTAATACTCTTAGTTTTGAATCTCACCTGGTGGAAGTTGTTAGAAAGAGTTACTATGAAATGAGTAGCATTTTCAGGGTTTGTAATTCAAGAGGTGGTCCATACCATTCAGTCTCTTGACAGGCCTGTATTTGTCACTGGTCTTATATGGAGCAGGCCAGCACACTATTATTTAAACATACTGACAATGTCTGTACTGTCCTAACAATGCCATTTGTTACCAATCTCGACTGGTAAACCTATCTCAGGAAGCTTGAGAGTCTAGTCATCCAACCTTGTAAGTGTTTCTCTCTCATTTAACTTTTTATTTATTTGCCATTTTTGCTCATTTTCATTATGTTAATATTCCCTCTCTTAACATTCTGTCACCATCTACAGGTCCAGAACTGCCTGGTGTTGCAACTGACAGATACCCACCACATGGACATCTTCAGACTGTCCCAGATCCTTTCCATCACCAGTTGTCAGTCTGTTGTCTTTCCCTCTCTTTGCGAATCCTGCCTATTGTGTGTACACCCACCCATCTGTCTTGTCTGATTTTATGTTTTGCAATATTAATTTTGTCTTCCGTAATTGACATCTCTGCTTTGCTTCCCTATACCCTTCCCCTCACTCCTTACATCTTGCAGAAAAAATGGTCTATCCCCCAAAAAAGCAAGATACCTTCCCACCTCTGCTAGCTCAATTCTCTGTTGCCATCCTACTCTGTTTCCTATGTCTTCTCCTCCTCTTTGCCCATCTTTACTATCTACCCCTGCTTTCCTCAGACATAAATAAACAGGTATCTATCACTGGACACCTGCACATTAAGACTGCTGGTTTAGTGGGTTTATCCACATGCATGCACAGCTACACCAAGGTACTCAAAGCTTCTTGAAGTAAAGTCTCATTTTATTAGTCCAAAGCCATGCTTGCTGTGTTACTTAGCAAACTTATGGAATTACAGGAGACTTTCACATATGTGTAAGTCTTACATAAGGACTTCTCCTGCACAGTTTTCTTTGGCTTGCACACTTATTGCACAATTTGGTACTTCATAAACTGAACACATGGAAAAACCAGTATCACTGTGCTCAATATGCTGCATTTGCATTCTGTGCAGTGCCACTTTGAATTATAAAAATAAAAAATAACTTCTGAAAATACAAATGGAGTTCATTTCTCCAACATTCAGAAAAATACTGAGCTACTGCACAATGGTACCTCCTATACCGAGCCAACAGATATTGCCAACATACTGGCCGACAGATTCAGTGCCAAGTTTACCCCCCCAAAGGACCAATTACAATAACAGTAGATTGCCAAGCACCCAGTATTACTGCTGCATAGGTTAAAACAGCACTGTCCAAGGCCAAGAATACAGCTTCTATAGGACCTGACAATACCCCTGGCTGTGTTCTACATGAACTACAGAGTGAACTGGCACCTCACCTGTGTGCCTTGTTCAATCACAGCCTCACCTCAGGCTTTGTCCTTACCAAATGGCGCACTGCTACAGTCATCCCTCTCCACAAAGGAGGAGTGACTACAGACCCTGGGAACTATTGCCCCATTAGCCTGGCGAGTCTGATATGCAAAGCTATGGAACGTATCATCATGGACCTAATAAATATGGATTTAGGGAATCTCCAAACTCTGGATACCACACAGTTTGGTTTTGTGAAGGGTAGATCATGCCTGCTCAACTTGGTCGACTTCTTTGAGTCAGTCACCAGAGCTGTGGATGAAGGCAAGGTGGTTCATATGGGTCTATATTACATGATCAAAACATTAGGTTATCGAACACCTAAAGGTTGATCACAAAATATCGAACCCTTAAGATCGAAAGCAGCCATTTCCACACAGGGAAACAATGCCGTTAGCCAAATAAAAAAAGAAGCTATAAACAGAAATAAAGTGGGGGGCTTCGCCTCCCACACCCCTCTAACTAAATATGCCAACTCCGAGATTGCTCTACAGCAGAGAAAGAACAAAATCCACGTAACAGCCAAATGACTCATTTCCCTGTGTGGAAACGGCTGTTCACAATTTTCAGACTTCGACACTTTGTGATTGACCTTTAGGTGTTCGATAACCTAAGGTTTGATCACATAACATGAAACCGGTTCATACAGCCTACCTTGATCTGGCCAAGTCCTTTGATACCATTCCTCACTCAGGAATCATAGAAAAACTCACTAAGCTAGGCATCAAACCGTATATCACTAGATGGGTTGCAAACTGGCTCACAGATAGAACCCAGAGTGTGAAAGTAGCTGAATCCAAGTCAGACTGCCGGCTAGTCACAAATGGAGTCCCACAGGGTTTGGTTCTGGGTCCTCACCTGTTTGGTATCTACTTCTCTGAAGTTCAGGCCAACACAAAGGGGCTGACAAAGGTTGCTGACGATTGCAAGTTGACAGCTATTATTAACTCCCCAAGTGATGCTGACATCCTACAGAATGGACTCACTGAGAACAATGACTGGTGTCAGAACCATGGCCTTAAGCTCAATGCCAAAAAATATGTCGTCATCCCCTTTGGGAAAAACCCGGTTCCCATGAATTACCACATTGATTGTAGTCCACTGAACACAGAAGGTGTTATAAGAGATCTGGGAACACAGGTTGACAGCAACCTCTCTTCTGACCACCACATTGCCACTGTGGTCAGAAAGTCCTTCTATGTGGCACATCTCATTGCTAAGGGTTTTGCATCCAGGAAAAAAGAGGTCATTGTCTCTCTCTACTCTTCCCTCATTAGGCCAGTTATCGAGTACAATGCCCCATTTGGCATGCACCTCACTAGACACCTGCAACAACTGGAGAGGCCGCAAAAGTACCTCACAAAAAGGATCCTAGGCCTTAAACACTTGTCCTATATGGACAGACTCAAAAACTCGAACTATTCTCTGTCTGATATCGCCTACTTAGAGGCGATCTCTGCTTGACTTACAAAGCCATGTCTGACCCAGCTCTGTTAGAAATGTTACATCTAAAGAAATCCCAATCCCTCCACACCACATGCGCCAGAGACCTCAACCTCACTACCACAATCAACAGAACGTACTGCAGGGACAAGTTCATGACCTAGAGACTGCCCATGCTATGGAATAGACTTCCCATACATGTCAAGCAGAGCACCCCACTGATTCTCTTCAAGAGAAATCTTTATGAGTGGATGGGAAATAGAAAATTCACCCCGGGGATAACTCCACTGGCTGTACCTGACACAGGCACTGGGAACTAAGGTTGGGGTGGCACGATGCCAGGGTAATCTTTTGCTAGGCTTGCAAAGGTCCCAGGGCGATTAGCCTAGAACACACCTATGAACCTAAAATAAACATCTTCTCACTGCTGACAGATGGGAAATAGCTGAGGTTGTTTGCATGCCTGCTACAAACTCTTTGAAATGTTGGTTACAGCTACACACTTACAGAGTTAGCTATGACACCTTGGCACCTCTGGAAGAGTGTGGGGAAGTGTCTCTCAGTACCTAAAATACTACAAATTGAAGTCTTAGGAAAAAAAAATGAGTTTGAGTACTTTACTTTGTTGAGGATTTAAAATCTATTTATGAATAGCTCAGAACACTCTTGAGAACAATGCAAATCAAGATAATTCAAGCAAAGAATGAAAAGTAGTCACATGACAGTGGCTGTGTAAGATGCCCGTGACTCACACTACTGCCATGCTAGTTACATGGGAGTTAAAACACCTCATTTCCTTATGTCTGGCATGACTCGTATAAATAGAACCTGAAATGGATTGTGGTAACCACAGAGAAAGCACTAAAACAGGAGAATCTTATCAGTATGGTAGGCCTCATGATGGTTATTTAGAGGTAACACATTTTAAAATATAATAACAAGCACTTAGTGCAATTTTGAAGTATTAAAATAGTTCAGAATGCAAACATACAGTGAATATTTTTGACTTCCAAGATGAGATTTTCTTTGAAGCTTTTTTTGCAGCCTTCAACGAGTTATAGTATTACAGAAATCACTTTCCAAGGCACATATAATTAGCTTCATGTTGAAAGGTGTTAAACTTAAAATGTGTATTATCTGACTCATAACTATGGAACCATCACAAATGAACACCTACTGTTACAATGCAGTGTCACAGTTTATGTTATTTCCATGATAAAACCAATGAACATATGTAGCTGCTCCAGCACAGCACCTCCTGGTTATAAAACATGCTTTGATATTATACTCTGACAAATGTTTCATCTTTGTCAAGTCTGTTCCACACCTTCCATTTAAATAGTGTTCCGTACAATGTGAGAATGTAGTCGAGTGCTGTTGTGTTTTTCTGCATATTTACTGCATTTCGATTCCTCTTTTTATTACCTATGCATCTTTATTCACTATTCCTACAAATGACATTCAGTGCAAGACAGAATTTGACACTGAGAAATGCTCATTTGCTGCTGATACCCATGTCAGAATTAAAGAACAAAAATAAAACTGTTGTGCTAATTAGTTGCAGCACAGCTTTAGGTAGAATTTCAAAGGGAGTGCACATATTGAATTTTATGGACATTGCTTCTCCAAATCCATTTTATTGCTCACTAGTTTAGCGATCAGGGCTGTGCCGCATATCAGACAGCATGGCTGAAAAACAGACTACAGGGGACATTGGAGAGCTGAACTTTGGAAGGGCACCAAGAAGCTGATTGCATCTGTACAGCAAACATGCAAATTCACACACATACATTGTCTGTGCACCCAAATTCATATTTGCCAAATCACTAATACAGCAACATGGTTTTCCAAGATGCATGAATAAACAGCAGTATAAGCAGATGGATTGTTTAAATTAAAATATTTTCCTGCAAAGAATCCCGTAACAAACTCTCTCTCTGTAGTACTAGCACCTGTTAGAATGAAATGCAACATTTTAGAATGTGGGAATAACATGAACATCAGGCATTGTTAAATGTTTTCTTGTACTAAACCAGACATCTAAAGAATCAAGTCCTAGGAACTAACACTATGCTCAAGTTATATTTCTTTCTGTAGAATATAGTGATATACACTACATATTATGACTACATAGTCTGTGAACGATTGGAAGTCTGCTCGATATATGGTGGATCATATTAGGAGTAAGTGTTTTCGGTAGGATCTATCTGCCTGCAGAAAATGGAGCCTGTACTCGGACATGCATAATGAATTAGGCTGAGACATCTGAAGACTCAGTCAGTAGTTCAATCATGTTCTGCTGACCAAATAGACATTCTGACATGTATGTGTATTTTTTATCCTGTGGAGATCTTCGTTTTTAAGGTTATGATAGAAAGGTCTTTGGAAGTTACATTTAGTCAGATGGTCCCAAATGAATAGTCATTAACATTCTGGTCTTCAACATGCCAAATTATAATCATGCACAATTTTAATCTTGGGACTATGTACCTAAGGACAAATGAACATATTTGTTCATAGTTAGCGGTTTCTAAATGCGCAAATCTGCCAAAGCACAAACTAAGCTGGAGCAAAAACTGTCCTACAGTAATGAAATCACAAAATGATGTTTATTTTTAAAACCTTTTTTTGACAGACTGAACTTGTTTGCATTCCAACAAGATGGTGTACTGGAACGCCTCTGAAATATGTGTTTCACTGTACACTGCAAAGCTTAGCAATCCACAAAATTTACTTACTCCTGGCATGGTTTCACATGAGTGACCACATCCACAAGTCATGTGTCAGTAAAGTCTACATAGCACACACCCAAGCACAGTTTATCATGGTTACATACTTATATTTTTATTGTACTGAGCAAAAATGTTGACATTTTTTTTATAGCACTGTTTTATTTCTACATACAGTATTTTCTAGAGTTCCTCTGCAAAAAAGTACTGCAGATACAGTATTAAATAACATATCTATAGTTATATATTATGTGAGATGTAAAGAACACAGAAAAAGGCTGTTTTGCTTTGTGGTATGCATGTCAGATTAAACAATTTTTCACTGTACTTAAAGTAACATTCATTATGTTACATATATTTAATAAGTGCAGCCATATGGTTAACCATTTGAAATGTTGGTACCAGCTAGAGTGAGTCCTGAAACACAGAGACTGTTTGGCCAATAAAACGGACTTGCGTATATCAAGTCCTAGATGGTTATTTCTCAGAATATTTCCTTTTCTCCAAGGAATGGTGATCTTGGAATTGGTATATATAAGTTTGGGGGAGTGGGGGGTTAGATTTGATCTTCATTATTTCAACCTTTTTTTGACATTTCAATAGGTTCTTATCTGTAGAAATGTGGATTAAATTAAGATGCAGCATGTGGACATTCATTGCCAATTACTGAAATACTGTACTCAACAATGAGGCATTTACATGATCATATTATCACTAAATAATGACAGAAAATAATCTGCTACACCCAAAATACTTCACAAAAGAGCAGTGATATTTAATGACAAGACCAAACATTTACATAACTCTTTGAAAAATCACTGACAAAAGAATAGGTTAGATATTTTACATTTCTATGGATACAATCTGCTCTTAACCTGTTAACATTGGAATTGCACAGCTCTGTGATCATGTGATCATAGAGGAATAATAACCATGATGATATCCCAGGTGACATCAGTTTGAACAGTAGCTCTGGTAAATGAAAGAACCAAGCATAGGAAGGTAGGAGTGATTGACTGACGTCATCTTATCTACACTGGATTAAGGAGAGGTGGCTTCTTTAAGCTGATCAGTGCAATGTAAGCAAAGGCTTACATAGCACTGAAATGTTTGGGACTGGGGATGTGGGCTTAACAACCCTATGTGAGTGATGGCAGTCTTAATTAGTGTGTGAGTAGAATCAAACAAATGTACAAGGACAGTGTAAGACATCCTGTAGTGATACATGCACTCATGTTAACCACCAGGAGAAGGGTAACAGCCTCACAAGGACAGTGTAAGACATCCTGTAGCGATACATGCACTCATGTTAACCACCAGGAGAAGGGTAACAGCCTCACTAGAATTGACCTCATTGCTGGAAACCGAACACTAATAAGGACACAAAGCACCTCCATAATTGACTGTACAATAACTCCTCTGGTTGGCTCCTAAATTAGGTGGGTGGCCTAATGGTTAAGGTGTTTGCCTTACAAACATAAGGTGCAGGATTTGAGACTCACAAGGGCTAATTGGTAGGCTTAAAATGGCTCGCAACGGCAGTTAGCCTAGTACTAATCTATGAACCTAGAGTCGTGCTGCAAACTCCCCCAGTGGTTTTGGAATGAATGGACTGACAGCAGGATGACCTTATGGTCAGTAAACTGAGAGGGAGAAGAAGGCACAGAAGAAAATGTTTGAAAAGTATAGTGCTGAATCCAACATTCCCAGTGCTGTGCATTGGTGCAAGCTGCTATAATGCAGTGGTATTACTCAGGTGCATGGTGATGGTGTAGCAAGAGGCTCAGTCTATTTATTTCAGTTTTATGCAACATGATTATGACTGTATGGGTTTCTGTGTTTATACATTTATGTGTTTTAATTGGGGGTGGCATAGTGCCACAGAAGAAACATTTGCTGCCTCACAGATCAGGTGAGCTTGACAACTGTGTCTGTGTGTGTATTCCCTGTCATACATTGACTGATGGCTATGTTAGTATCTGGAGCATGTACTAGATTAACCAAGTGATCAAAAATTGCATGCATGATGGCAGCTTGTTATTCTAACTGTAATTAAAGACTGCCCATACATGTCAAGCTGAGTGCATCTTTGGCCCTCTTCAAAAGGAACCTTGACGATTGGATGGGAGATAGGAAATTCACCCCGGGGATCACGTCAGTCACCCTGCTAGACAGGGGACCAGGGAAGTAAATATTCTGGGAAGAAATAGCCAGGTAATTGTTATGGCTTGGCTTGTACAGGCCCTAGGGCCGATAGCCTAGTACCAACCTATGACCCCATGAGTTGTGGGGGGGCATTCTGCTTGCAAGATGTATCACACTTCTGTATTCCCCTCTGCATGATGAAAAATTATTAATTCCAGTAAATGTCTTTGGTATTTGCAATTCTGATTGCTTTGCCTAGTTTGGTCATGCATAGTTAAACAGTGTCATTAGAATTTGCATGTAGTGGATTTATTGTTCTGTAATAAATATATTACTGTACAGCTGTTTGACCCGGATACTATTGAAACATAAGAACCTTTCTAATCTGGTAGACTTGACAACATCAAGCAATAAGAAGCTTAAATTTTTTGGAGCTATGAACAGTCTTGATTAAGATGAAAGGTACTGAATCTACCATAGAATATTTTAGAGTTCATCTGTCATAATTAGAAGGTAATTGTTAACTTGTTAACTATGCCATATAAATTATTGTTAATATCTATCCAAATGGCCACTATCCTAAAATAAGTTTTGGAAGCAATATTTGCCATTATAGCACTTTTCTGACCAAAACTATAAAATTTTGTTTTGCATTTTATTAAATGGCACACATATTGTTAATAATAAAACACTATTTAGTGATAAATACCAGAACTGTATATCTCTGACTGGAGCTGTGACATTTTGCATTGCACTTAATAGCAACTGAGAAGTAACACGCACTGTTTAAAAAAGGTTATCACTATAGTAATATTTCAGTGGAAATATTACATAAAGACAGAACACTTAAAATGCCTATGAAGGTCAACGTTTAACACTGCACTGTTGATTTAAAAAAAAAAAAGATGGGGCAATCTTGTTAGCACTATTGTGGATGGACAATTCCTATTTGGAGTTTCAGAATCTGAGATGCCTGATGGAGTGGATCCACATGGAGCTATGACATTTTTACATTGTAGTCTATAGCAATGACATACTGCACAGTATTTTATAATAATTCCAGAAAATAACATTTTGCATTGCAGTAGTTGTCTGAATTGAGCTGTGACATGCTGCTCCATATTTTATGAGATGAGCAAGTATTGTTAACAATATAATGCTATTCTGTTTTATTAAGCCATATTCTGAAATACAAGAACTGTATTTCTCTAAGACTGGAGCTGTGATATTGACGGATTCCAGCTGGAGCTGGGACATTTTATATTTTGCTTTATAGCAATGAGTAGTATTATATCATATTTAAAAAAAATAGAACACAAATGGTTTGTAACATAGAAATATTGGAGTGGGACTGTTCCCATTCTTACAACTGACACTTATCCTGAGAATGGCTAAATTAATGCACTCCCTGCACCCTTAGTACTATCTCTTTCCTTTTTATGAAATTTTGGTCTCATCTTTCTTTTTTTAACAATTTTATTTAATGATAAACAATGATAATATAAGAATGATGTGAGGCAAGAAAACAACATATGTACATATTTACACAGATCTACTACACACCTCTCAACTGTTCAGATTTTCAGAGAATACCCAGATTTTTGCTCCAAAATTTCTGTCTTTTCCTCATCAAATTTGTGTTTTTTTAGCAAATCACTGGGATGATCTGAGGAATTAAATCACTAAATAATTACATACATTTCAGTTTCAGATTTCATATTCTTTAGAAAATGAATTTTAATACAAACCTTGTCATTATAGCTGTTTTCTAAGTTTATAACAGCAATATTTAAAATCTGTCCCTATTTTTGGGCCTTTGTCCCCCCAGTATGTCAGGCTTTGTCAAGATTACTTGGGATAAGAAGTTGAAAGGTGTGCAGATATATAGTTAATTAAATTTTCATCAAATTAGAAGAGTTGTGAGAAATTTATAGTATGCAAAAGATAAATAAAAACTTGGCCTAATTATTGTAATTCTTAACCAATTAATGTGACATCTGCCATTTAAGTAATGTCTTCTTACTTTTCTTTACTGTCAGTTTTATAACTGCAATTTCTTTATGGCAAACAAGAGTGGCTAATGTAATAAATTCTTTAAATTTTGAAAAAAAATCATTTTCCAGTTTAATGTAGTGACCTTACTTGTCATAGCTAGGACAGTCCATGGCAAGGAAAAACATACAGATTTATGCACTGAGATAAAGGTGCATTAATCAAAATCAAAGATGCTTTAAAAAAGTCTTGAAAATCCTGCCAATAATTACTATTCTTTTCACAAATGTAAAAGATACCATACCAATTGTCCCTTAATACTTTATTACATCTACAATAGGGAAAATCATTTTTATTAAACATTTTGAAAATTCTGTATGGAGTTGATTTCAAAATTAAGTCTTTATGGAGGGGGGTAGAGCCTAGATGGCCATCTGAAAACATCACATTTTTAGAGCTCTGCAGTTTTGTTATTTATTTCTCAGGAAAATATCACTTTTAGGAATGTGATTACTTCACTAAATATATTATCATCTCTTTGGCTACTACTTTGTTAATTTTTGTGGCGTTATCTTAACATTTTCCTGTCAGAATTATTTGAATATGTTTTGGGAACTTGAGAAGCTGAGCAATTCAAAGCACACTAACGCAGACTGCTTATTGAAAAAGACTTTTAACAAGTAATATTCACACTTCAGGAAATCTCATTAAAAATGGATGAGTTCCAATAAAAAACAGACAATTTCAAGGAAAACAGTTTTAAAAAAGAAGTTATGTACTTACCATGATGTTCAATTTATGTTGTCCATTTTCATTCTTCCTTAACTAATGGGTTCAGATCCGATCCCTCAGATCTGACTCGGCCATTTGCAAAAGCTTGTGGAAACCATAAACTCTTGAGCTACTCCATTACCCACAATGCACCAACTCAATTACATCAGCTTTTCTTTGCTAAGAAAACAGAAGGACACAATTCAGTCACAGAGAGAGAGGCGACTATATCTGGAAGTGACATACTTATAAACTCGCTCTTCCAAGAGTTTAAACAGCAAGGTGGAAAATTAACCAATTAGTTGATCAATTAATCAAAGTATTCTGTCACTACCTAAAGCCATATTGAATAAATCTTCCAAGAGTTTGTAGGGCATTGGATTGGTGGGAAGGGAGATGAGAAACAATGAAAAGGGACAACACAGATGAAACTTTATGATAAGTACATAACTTCTTTATTTGATATCAATTTTCATTCTGTCCTCAACTTATGGGACAGAGTCCACAGCTACCTAATTCCCTGTGTAGACTCAAGGAAGGATATTTCTGAGTACCAGTGAGCCAAATAATGCCCTACCCCTGGAGAACATATCCAATTTGTAATGAGTAGCAAATGGGGTGTAGCCCAAGATGCTACTGCACAAAGGTCGTCCATGGAGGCTCTGGACTGAAAGACTGATGAAGTAGCCATGGCTCTAGTGGAGTCAGCTCTTAGAAGTTTCGACAAGGTAACACCGAATTTGGTGTATATATAAGAAATATAATCTGTAGGCCATTTGGCTAGAGTAATTTTAGTAACAGGTTTTCCAAGTTTCATGTCTGAAAAGGAGACAAATAACTTTTCAGACTTCCTAAAACTTTCCACTATGTGTAGGTAAAAATGTAATTGCCTGTGCACATCTTGAAATGTAGTGTGTATTCACCTTTATTAGACAATTTGGGGAAGAATATGGGGAAATGAATAGATTGTTTTATATTAGCCTCTGATACAAATTCAGGAAGAAAAGAAGGATTAGTTTGTAAAGTGACTATCTTTGTTAAATATCAAGTAAGGTGACTTCAAAGACAATGCCTGTATCACCGAAATTCCTCTGGCAGAAGTAATGGCTACTAGGAAAATTGTTTTCCAAGAAAGGTATTTGAGGTCACATTTAGCTGCAGGTTCAAAGGGGGGATTAAGTAAGTTGCTGCAGTACCTGCCTGAGTTCCCATGGGGGAGTAGGGACTCCAAAGGGGGGCCTGAAAAGGACAGTACCTCGCAAAAATGTTTTGCATAGTCTATGGGAGGCATTGGAAACACCATCAAATCATATGTGAACATTCGATATTGCTCCCAGTTGAACCTTAACCATGGAGGAGCTAGTTCCTTCTTTAAAAATAAAGGCTAAAAAATCAAGGATACTATGCAGAGGAGCTGAAAAAGGATCAACATTATTTTGACAGGCCAATAAGCAAATCTTTTCCACTTACTGGAGTAAACTTTATGTATAGATGGTTTATGTGAAGATAAGCGTATCTGATGGACTGGAGAGGAGAGCATAGGTTGTCTGGCTATTAATGGAACTGCAGAAGCCAGGCAGTCAGCCTGAGGTTTGATATGTCTGGATGAATCATGCCTGTTGGGTGAGACAGTAGGTATGGAGTTGGATCCTGAGTTTATGGTGGGTGGAGTAAGTAAGGCCAAAGAAAGGGGAATCAAATCTGTCGAGGCCAAAAAGATGCAATGAGGATAACTTTGCTCTTCAACATTTTTGCTTTCTGCAGAAATTTGGAAATTAGTGGGATTGGTGGATAGGTATAAAGCAGAGCGGGGGGCCAATCATGAAGCAGACCATCCCTCGGTGACTCCCCTGTGGGGGGATTAGGGCAAAGTAGCTTCTGCATTTGTTGCTTAGAGGAGAAGAAAAAATATTGCAGCAAGGCTGGCCTCACTGGTGAAAAATCATCTCTACCACACTCGTGTTGAGAAAACATTCATGAGGTAGGGAAATGCACCTGCTCAGCTTGTCTGCTATCACACTGGACTTCCCCAGAATGTGCGTTGCTATAGGAAAGTGGTCAGATGACATCGCCCAGTGCCATACTCTGAGATCTTCTCAACATAGGGGTAAGATTTTGTTCCTTCTTGTTTGTTGATGTACCAAACTACCGACATGTCCATTTGAACTGCAATTATCCTTGAAGGGAGAGCTTCTTGAAATGCCTGCAATGCTAAAAGCACTGCTTCCTCTCCAGAACACTGATATGCAAATTGTCCTCTTTGGAAGACCAAGTGCCCAGGACTGCTTCCCCAGGTAATGCTCCCCCACCCTAAGAAAAGCATCCGTGGTCACTATGGCCTTGGACTGCGGGGGAATGAATGGTCAGCCTAGGAGAACTTGATCTCCTTGAATCCACCACCTGGGATCTCTCTTGCAAGTCTGAGTGACATGTATTAGGGTTGACATGGGCTGATAAGGTACTGACCATTTATCGGCTAGTATGCATTGTAAAATCCTCATGTAGAATCTGACTAACAGTACTAAGGTTATTGCCACTGTCATTGATCCTAGGCCCTAAAGAACCAAACGGGCAGAAATTATGGTACTGCAGATTATCTTCCTGACATGTGTTCTTAAGGTCTGAACTCTTAGAGGAGGAATTGATGTTATCACTGATTTTGTGTTGAGCAATGCCCCTATAAACTCTAACTTTTGAGTAGGTTGCAAATGAGACTTTTTGTAATTTATGGTTATTCCCAGATAAGAACAAGTCTGGAGAATGTGATCTTCTGCCTCTATTACCTGATTCCTGGTCAGGGTGGTAATTAGCCAGTAGTCTAAGTATGGAAACACCTGTTATCCTTGCAGTCTCAAGTGAGCTGCCACTACTGTCATGTATTTGGTGAACTCCCAAGGGGCTGTGGTAAGACCAAAGGGCAGAACTCTGAATTGGTAATGACTGGCTCCTAGGCAGAAGCATAAGTACCTTCTGGACTGCCTCTTCATCTTTATGTGATAGTATGCATCCTGAAAGTCTAACAATCACATCCAATCATCCTTTCCCAGGAATAGTAGTGGACTGAAACGTGACCATCCAAAACTTGGTGCATTGAACTGACTTGTTCAGCACGCTGAGATCCAGAATTGGTCTCCAGTTCCCTGTTTTCCTTGGCACTAAAAGGAATCTTGAGTAAGTTCTGGATTCTATCTGGACTGGCAGGACCTCTTGGATGACTCTTTTTTTCAAGCAGCTTTTTTATTTGAAATACTACTTGTTCCCTCTGACTGGGTGGAACATCAGGGAATTTCTTTGAGATAGGAGGTGGAAGGGAAAAGGGAATTATATACCCTCTGGAAATGATCCTCTGCACCTAAATATCTAATGTTATTTCTAGCCAGGTTCTCTGGTTCAGGGATAAATCATCACTGACTGCCTCCAGAGGGGGACAATTGGGCCTCCTTTCAGGAATGCTGGAAGGGTCTATCGAAAAAGGAATCTCTAGACCCTTGGCTCTGTGGGCCAATTCTGCCATGAGAGTGGCATATACTGTTTGAATCCCCTTGGTGTCAGGGGAAACTCCTTCACGTGTGTCCTAGAAAGGACCCTGGGACGTTTTGAACCACATTTTCCCAACAGCTCACTAATTCCTGGCAGACAGGGTCTTTCCATCCTTTTCACACCTGGATAAAGTGTCCTTAACTTTGGGGTCAAACAAAGACATTCCATCAAAGGCAGCATTGCTGAACGATGGCTTGAAGGACTCCATAAAATCATATAAGCATTAGGCATGCCCCTTATGGAAATGCTAGAACCCGCTTCCCTTGTGGTTCCTTCAGCTGCATGTGAGACTGACCACATAGAGGAATTGAAAACTGCCTGCAGGGTAGCCAACTGAAAAGTGATGGATGCTAGTACCTCATCAGAAATGGCTCCTGAAAGAGTAGCAGAAAGTTACTTAACCAGATCTTTCTGCAACCTGATAAAATGTGTCAAATAATTCAGAGACCTCAATGCAAAGGTCACTGAAGCATAGAAATGCTTCCCAAATCTGTCCATCACTCAAGACTCCTTGTTCGATGGATGGACAGTGGAACTCTCCTAAGATAGTTCCTTCTTAGTGGCCACTGCCATGACCATGGCATCTACAGGTACATTTTCATCCAAAATTGTCTATCTTCAGGGTCTGACAAAATTTTGTCTGGCCTCCGAGGGATTGGCTCAACAATATCCAGGGGGCTTCCATGCCTACTGAGACACTAAATCTATAAGGTCATTGGCAGGCGGAGCCACCTATGAATGAGGTAGATGGTATGAGACCAAATGCCTCCAGGTATTCAGGCATCTCAGATGAAGGGTTGCTGGGCTTCCAGCCACCTCTCTGTTTCAGGATTTCAAGGATGTTTCCAAATTGGACATCATCAAAAGGTGATCATGGGGACCCTTCACCTTCCTCAAAGTCTGTAGCTTCTGTGATGGACTCCTCAGGGAATTCCAAGCGTGTCCTCTTTCATGTCCTCTTCTCAGGGACCTCCTCAGTGGGATGCTCTAGGGAGGTATCAGAACAGGTGGGGACACTCTGCTGGGAAGCCTGGGGTTTTGGTACCAGCTGATCCTGTGGAGAGGATAGGTGAGGCTCTAAGTGGAGGGATGACAAGCCTGCAGACTGAGGATTCAAGGGGAAGGGAACCATCTTTGTTGAGGAAGCTGATAATGCTTTTCCCATGACCTCAAAGGCAGACTCCCCCAGACAGGAGGAATACCCTGGATCCATAAGGACAAGCCTTCAAACCACAGTCCACTCCCACTCTGACTGAAGTTGGAGTTGAATTAACCCATGCTGATGTCCTGAGGTGGAAAGATGGCTCCAAGAACTTCAGAGTCGACTGAGACACCCTGGAGCTGACAGGATAGCCCCGACTCCTAGAGACCTCCGGATCCAAATGAACTGAAGAACTCAGTGCAAGCTTCATATCTGAGGGCAAAGCAATTATCAGATCTAATGCTGATGGGCCTGGGAGTTTCAAATCTAAAAACTCCAAAACTGACAGAAGAGCTGGAGGAGGAACTTGCACAGGGGGTGTAGTGGAAAGTCGGATCTCCTGACCCAGAGGGGTAGGAGCTGACAGGGCACTTGCCATGCTCAGCACCAACAGAATATTTCTCACTAACTTCCCCATGTCTTCCCCACTAAGGTTCCTGGAAGAGCGAGTGGAAACTAGTGATGGGGACTTTGGTCTCTCTAAAAAGTGTGAAGGGACCTTCAAAGGGATTGGGCTCACTGAAGGAGTATATCTAGTTCTTGGGAGACAAGGAAAATCAAGTGTTAAATCCAATGTTTTCAGAGTCAGATCCGAACAGTCTTATCTGGTATAAGCTTGGTCAATTTAGGTTTCAGATCTGATAGTGTAGTTAGATTTGAGGTATCTGTCTTCTTCAGTTTTGGATCAGAGGTTGAAATCAGATCAAAGGACTTGGTCTTCTTTCATTTAGGATCTGAGAGAGAAGACGGATCCAAAGAAGGTCTTTTCTTAGATTTTTCTGAAGATGTACTAGAAGTGGGGGAAGCTCCAGATAATGCCTCATTAAAAGAAGAGGAAAGCAACCCCTTAAGGATCAATTAATTACTCTAGGGTTGAAAGAATGGCATATCGCACAGTTTTCCTAAAGGTAAAGTGTGTGGGCATCAGAGAATGGAATATTATGTCCACATTTCTCACATTTTTTAAACCCAGCTAGTTTTTTTCTTTGTCAGACATATTGAACAAAGGGTGAAAGTAGAAAACTTTTAGTTAACAGATGATTAGAGAGAAGAAAAACACTATTTATTCAATAACAGGGTTTTTTTTAAGGATAGCATAAAGGGGAATGAATACCAGCAATGGTATTAAAGAACTATAGAACTGTAGAGGAAAATATAGTAGCGATAATATACGAAAGAGTACAACCATACTAAAAAAGTGAAAAGGGAGCTTAATGAAAGTAGAAAATAAGTTTTAAGAAGAATTAGAAATAGATGTATTCCAAAATACAGATAAAAATGAAAAATATTGCTTTTGAAAAAAAAATCATTTATCTGCTTGAGAGAAGCTGGAACCACGTCTTTCTCTTTCAAGCGGCAAACAAGATCTGAGGTAACTGGGGTTGGTGCATTGTGGGTAAGAGAGTAGCTCGAGAGTTTCTAGTTTCCATGAGCTTTTGCAAACAGCTGATTCGGATTCAAGGGATCGGATCTGAACTCATAAGTTGAGGATAGAATGAAAATTGACAACAACAGATCAAACGGTTATCTTAAAATATATGATACAGCAACAACAAATGAAAATCACAGACATGAAAACTACTTTAAATGACACTGAATGAAGATTTAAGGAAGAAGAACTACAGTCAGACTTTCTCATAAAACAAAATACTTGACTGCAAAACAAACTTGATGACCTTGGGAATACAGAAAGAAGGTGTAATATTAGCATTTTTGGCTTACCAGAAAAGATGGAAGGGGATGGCATAATAACATTTTTTATCCTCTTGGATACCAAAATTCATAAATATTCAGAAAGGTTTTTCTTAGAGTATTGTAAGAGCTCACTGGGCACTTGGAAAACCACCAAAAACCAGTTCATCAACTCCACCAAAGTCTATTGTAATAAAGTTTCTTTCTTATTTTGATAAAGAGCTTGTATATAAAAAGGGTAAAAACACCTTTAAAGTTTAAGCAGTTCAACATAAGAGATGATAATGACTATTCAGTTAAAACCAGTGAAATAAGAAAAAAATAATGTCCTTTAGTGAAATTGCTCACAAAAAATACATTAAAGCTCAAATAATCTTCCAAACAAACATAAAAATCCATCTTCTGAATGGCATCAGGATTTTCAATACTATAGATGAAACAACTCCCTTCATTAAAAAACAGTAACATGATTCCTACTACAAAGATATGGATTGGACATTTCCTACCTTAAAGAGAATGTCAGAAAAAGCATCTTGGGTGGATGTCAAAAAGAAAATAAAAAACAAACAAAAAAAAAACAACATAAAAACTGTTAAATAAAAAACAGCAGAAATATCCATATAAAGCAATCTTAAAAAATAACTATCTGTTGTAATGGATTAGAAAAATTTCTCAGAAAATCATTAATAAAATAAATAAAAGTAAACACAACATGCTGTTTACAGAACTCAAATAATTAAAATCTACATTAGTCAGTTAAATAACACCAAATTATTGATAATTCCTGCACAGGATGGGTGAGTCATAAGCCATTTACTTCCATGCACCCCATGCCCACCTCTTCCAGTGCCAAAGCCACGACATGAACTTGGGTCATCTGGCTCACAGTCAGAGCTTCATCTGTCTGTGCCAGTCAGGTAACTCATTACACTTCCTCAGTTTTCCATTAGTAAACTGTCTATTGTAGTACATTTTGGAGTTACCTCTGTTACTGCTTTTAGGATGTGAGTAGAGCTCAGGACTCTGGTGTAAGGCAGGTCGCTAGGCAAGCACCTTTGCAATGCAAGGCATACATTTCTACCTTGTTGTAATTTTGATTTTTATTAACATCTGTTTGGAAATATTTCAGTAATGGTAGTGGTTATGTAGAACTGTAAGTGAATATTACTGTGGTTACAAGTCCTGATACAGCTCTTGGCTTTAGCTGTGTATAGTCTGCTTCATTCACTATGTTAACTAATATACATGAATCATGATAAATAATCTTTATGTTTCTGTGCTGAAACAGTATTTCTGTTTATTTTGGTTTGCATCAATGAGTATGGTTCATAACTATGTGCACAAGTGACCATGGTGCAGAACTATGTACATCAGTGAGTATGGTACACATTTATGTACATTAATGAAGATGGTACACAACTGTGTATATCAGGGAGTATGGTGCACAACTCTGCACATCAGTGAGTATGGTGCATAACTATGTACATAAGTGAACACGGTACATATTTATGTACATTAAAGAATATGGTGCACAGCGATGTATGTCAATGAAGATGGTGCACAACTGTGTACATCAGGGAGTACGGTGCACAACTTTGTACATAGGATCACAGCAGGTTACTAGACTACTGGCCCTAATTTAGCTCATGTTCCAATAAGTCAGCATCCGATGCCCCTGTCCAGCAGGGACACAGGTGGAATCCCAATGGGGTATTTTCTGTTCCCATCCAGTTATCCAGGTTGTGCTTAAAAAAGGTTAATGAGGTACTCTGCTTGACTATGAAAGGGAGTCAATTTCACAGAAAGGGGAGTCTCTGGGAGGAGTCTGAGATTGCTTTGTATGGCAGACAGAGGTAATTTCTGAGGAGTCTGTATGAGACTGAGTAGAAGGTCAGGGCTTTTAGACTATCTGTGTAGGGTAGATGTTTGAGGCCATGGATTCTCCACTACCATTACTGAAACAGTGATGGTCATCCCACTCCACAAGGTGGGAGCCACCATGGACCCTGGGAACTACTTCCCCATTAGCCTGATGAGCCTGTTCTGCAAGGCCATGGAACGTATCATCATGGAGCTTATAAACAAAGACATTGGTAATCTCCAAACTCTGGACCCCACCCAGTTTGGGTTTGCAAATGGCAGATCATGTCTCCTAAACCTGATAGACTTCTTTGAAGCAGTCACCAAAGCCGTAGACAAGGGTAAGGTGATTCACACAGCCTATCTAGATCTTGCCAAGGCTTTTGACACCATCCCCCACTCTGGAATTATAGATAAACTCACTAAACTAGGTATAAATCCCGATGACACAAGATGGGTTGGCAACTGGCTCACTGACAGAACCCACACTGTGAATGTAGCAGACTCCAAATCCAACTTCAGACCAGTGACAAGTAGAGTACCACAGGGTTCAGTCCTGGGTCCTCTCCTGTTTGGTATCTACTTCTCTGAAGTACAGGCTAACACAGAAGGTCTTTGGTTAATGAAGTTCACAGATGACTGCAAACTAGGAGCCATAATCAAAACTCCTAATGATGTGGACATCCTACAAAAGGGCCTCACTGAGACAGATCCCTGGTGTCAAAGCCATGGCCTCAAGCTCAGTGCCAAAAAGTGCACTGTCATCCCCTTTGGTAAAAACTCTGTACCCATGAACTACAACATAGGCGGTAGTATACTTAACACCGAAAGTGTGATAAGAGACCTTGGGACACAGGTGGACAGTAGTCTTTCCTTTGATAATCACATTGTCACAGTAGTCAGGAAATCCTTCTACATGGCACACCTCATCACAAAAGGTTTCTCATCCAGAAAAAAAAGAGGTCATTGTTCCCCTCTACTCATCACTCATTAGACCCATTATAGAGTTCAATGCCCCTTTTGGCATGTACCTCACAATACATCTACAACAACTGGAAAAGCTGCAGAAATACCTCACAAAGAGGATTACCGGCCTCAAACAGATGCCCTATGCAGACTGTCTCAAAAAATCCAGCTTTACTCCATCTCATATCGCCTACTCAGAGGTGATCTCTGCCTAACATACAAAGCTATGTCAAACTCAGAGCTGTTGGACGTGCTCCACTTAAAGAAATCCCAATCCCTCCGAGCTACACGCTCTAGGGACCTAAACCTTGTCACCACAATAAACAGAACATGCAGAGGGATAGATTCCTGTCCCAGAGGCTTCCCATACTCTGGAATAAACTACCTATCTATATCAAACAAAGTTCCTCATTAGCACACTTCAAGAAAAATCTTGATGACTGGATGGAAAATAGGAAATTCACCCCGGGGATCACCTCTATGGCTCTGCTCAACAGTGGCACAAGAAAATAATTGTCTTGGGTGGCAAAAGCCAGGGTACCTTTTTGGCTGGGCTTGTGTAGGCCCCAGGGCCGATACCCTAGTACCTACCTATGAACCTATGAGGGACCTCTATGGTCTCTCCAGCTGCTGCATGTGCTTTGTGAGGTACATGCTGAAAGGGGCATTGCACTCAATAATGGGTCTTATAAGGGAAGGATACAGGGATGTTATGACCTCCTTGTCCCTGAATGAGATACCCTTACTAATGAGGTGGGCTATGTAGAAAGCTTTCCATATAATGGAGGCAATATGGTGGTCAAAAGTCAATTTGCTATTAACCTGGGTGCCCAAGTCCCTCATAACTGACTGCATGCTTAGGACATTGTTATTAATGTGATAATTTGTGGGGATGTCACTCTACCCAAAGGGGATGATGATGCATTTTTTGCCATTCAGTTTGAGGCCATGTTTCTGGCACTAGTCATTTGTTTGGGTGAGACCCTCTTGGAGGATGTCCACATCACTAGGGGAAATAATGACAGCACCCAGCTTGCTGTCATATGCAAACCTTGGTCAGACAAAACCCACTGGTTTTGGCCTGTACCTCAGAAAACTATATCCCAAACAACAGAGGCCCAAAGATTGATCCCTGGGGTACACTGCTCATTACGGGTCTACTGCTTGAGGTGGCTTCCCCTATTTTGACTAGGTGGATTCTATCAGTGAGCCAGGTTGCTACTCATCTGGTAACATATGGACTGATGCCTAGTTGAGAGAGTTTATCTATTATACCCAAGTGGGGAATAGTATTGAAGGTTTTGGCCAGGTCAAGGTAGGCAATGTATTTATTTATTTATTTTACATTTGTTAACCGGGAAATTCCGACTGGACCAGGTCCATTTTCAGCGGAGGCCCGGGGAGAAAAGCTCCAACATCAAGTTATACAAATACAGTACATCCAGCATAATACACAAAACAGGTTACATCATGTATGCTGAGCATAGTAATATAACAAGAATTAATAAAAACACTCCAGGTAAAAGATATAGAACATGGGTAAAAAGACAATGTCAGTCATACTTTGGTAAGAAAAGAAAATATATCAAGTAAGATTCTACAGTTAAAAGTACCCTTTCAGATGACCAAGCCTACAGGAGATCAGAGCTCCAGCATGTGATCAGAGAGGAATTTGGGGAGTTAATAGTAGTATGGGTAGGGTTATGTGATACAAGGGCATAACCATGTACTAAGAAGGTGCGATTTGAGGGAGTTTTTGAATATGGATGTGGAGGGGGCAGTGGACACAGATAGGGGAAGAGAGTTCCAATTTCTGGCAATGGTTCCCCTCATCCATGGCTTTGGTTACTGTCTCAAAGAAGTCAACCAAATTTAACAGCATGACCTCCCCTTGATGAAACCAAACTGTGTGGGATCGAGTGTTTGGTGGTTGCCAATGTCCTTGTTAATGAGGTCCATGATAATCCATTCCATCGCCATGCAGATCAGGCTAGTTATGCTAATGGGTCTATAATTTTCTGGATTGATGGACACTCCACCTTTGTGCAAAGGGATGACAGTGGCTGTCCTCCTCTTGGCTGGGACAAAGCCAGTACTCAGGCTTTAGTTGAATAGAGTGCCTAATGGTGCTAGAAGTTCTTGTCTGAGTTCATGAAGGATGCAGCCTGAGATGTTACTGGGTCCCATGGAGGCTGTATTTTTTGCCGTTGAGAGGGCAGTGATAACTTCCTCACTAGAAATAAGGGGAGGGGCAAAGCTGCTGGGGATGTCCTGATTTACTGATGGGGGGGGGACAGAGGGGTGAAGTTTTCACTGAATCTGGCTGCTGGGGATGTCCTGATTTACTGATGGGGAGGACAGAGGGGTGACGTTTTCACTGAACCTGTCTGCCAGCAGGTTGGTTATATCGATGGAGTTTGTGTATGTGGTGTCCTTGACCACCAGTTCTGAGGTGATCTGAGTGCTTCCTTTGAGATTTGCAGATATATGTGAAAAAGACCTTACGATTGTTTTTAGTAGATGTGGCCAGTCTGGACTTGAAGTTTGCTCTGGAGAATTTCACTAGTGCCCTTATTTGCTTGTTCAGGCTAAGCAGATATTGCTTCCAATTAGGCACCTGCTACTTCTTGGTCCTGGACAGCAATTTTTTTCCTTTTGTTATAGAGTTTATTTATTGCAGATATCCACCAGACAGGTTTACTCTTTCTTGAGGAGGAGGATTTTGTCATGTCCTGATTCCGTGCAGCTATATAAATGGTCGTATAGTACTTTGGTATATGTTTGGACATACCAGTTCCTATGGAGAGGGAGGGGGCTATGAAGCTGTTTATTCATTCCCTCATGAGGCTTTAATCAGCTTTGGAGAAGTTTTTTGTTTGACCCTAGCTGGGTGGGGGAGATGGTGACTTTGAAAATGACCGTTTTATCGTTGGATCTTACCATTGAGGATGACACTGCAGGGATGCTGCTGTGGTTACTCATGCTGGTTGATACCAATTCCAAGACATTATCAGCTCTTGTGGGGTGTCAACCAGCTGGTCCAAGGCATCTGCATTGACAAAATCAAGGAATCTCTGGGTATTTGTGTTTTGGCATGAGTAGTTCTTCCAATCTATAGTTGGATAGTTAAAGTAGCCCAGGATCAGGGTAAAGGGTTGAATCTTGATAGACTCAAAGAAGTCCAGATAGGTGGAGTAGGCATCTTGAGGCAAAGTTGGGGGCCTGTAGCTAGCTATGATTTGAATAGGGGTCTTGTTAATGGTTAACTATCCATGGAATGTCTCCTGTGCATCATATTTTTTGACCAGCCTGCAGGTGTGTATGTCTTTAATATATATTGCAACTCCACCTCCTTTTGCTTTGCTGACCATGGTTTAGGGTCTGAATGTATGATAGAATGAGTAATCTGGTATGGCTAGGGTCCTCTCCACAGCTTTGAACCAGGTTGCTGTGACTGCAAAAATATCAGCATCTTCCAGGGTTACGAATGCTTGCAATGAGTGCAATTTCATGTTCAGACTCCTAGCATTTAGCAGCAGGACCTTTAATTTGAGTTTTGATGAAATTTTCATGTTGGTAATTTTGACCTCATGCCGTTGCCTAAAAAAGGCACTATGGGAGAGGCAACAGCCTTCATCAGAAGCCTGAAGCCCATGGGAGACAGATGCAGGCCATCTCTGGCAAAGCATTGTGGTCTGTCAAGCATGTCTTCCTAGGTTGTCAGGTACTGGATCCACTTGGAATAACACCAGAAACTAAGCCAATAGTTAAAGTCAGTCATTTTCTGTTTGCATTGAGGCACCATTCTGGCTAATGGTAGAATGCTTCTTAAGGCTAGGAATATACCTGTCTGGGACACATATTCAGTGAGCTCGATCATGTCTCTCTTCATATAGTCCAGTGAGGTACATCTCAAGTCATTCACACCAACATGGACTACGACAGAGTCATAACAGTACCTATTGTTGAGAGACTTGAGTGCATGGCTGATATGGTGGATTCTGGCACCTGACAAACAACTAACTGTGACTTTCTCCTTTTCCAGCCTGGTGAGGAGCACATCTGTGTTTCTCACAATGGAGTCTCTTATGACTAATATGTTGGGTTTATTTTTAGGCCTTAGTGGCTGTGTGACACAGGTGTGTGGACTATGTGTGGTGTGGTGGGCAGTGGAGTTTGCATGTGTTTTTGCTTTGGAGGTCTTTTTTTGTTTGGGTATGTTTTTGTTGAGGACCTCTGCATATGTGGGTGTGTGTTGTGTAGGTGTGGGTGGTGTTTGAGGTGTGGTGACAACCTTCTCAGTGCCAGACATATTGGCATGTGAGGAAGAGAGCATAGACTCTAGGTTCTTAATATAATTGCATCTCTCACAAATTGTGTTCCTAGGCGGCAGTAGTAGAGGATTGTCCGTGTACATGAGGCAGTTGCTACACTGTCTCAGGAAGCCCGTATCAACCAGACTGCCAGGAGAAACCACAGGAGGCTAACCATCCATATTTGTCAGAATCTGAGGGAGAGAGGCCAGAGAGAGCTAAAGGGGTAAAGGGTGGAATGTCTAAGAGAAGGACTACTAGGTGATCACACAAGTGCTACTAAGGGTAAATTTGTAGATGGAATACCTTGCAATGGGTTAAAAATAGTGCAGGTGTGGTGGGTGATGTGCAAACGAGCCCACACCAGCTCAAAGGCAAGGTTTAAATACCACAAAAAATAGAGATGCAAGTAACACAGAAATCTAGCTAATACTGCAGTCCTACTTTCTTTAACAACCAGCTTGGACCAGACAATTTCCAGGCAGCCCTGCTACTCTCACTAGCAGTGAAGATAAGCCCCTGCCAACACAAGATGGCTGCCAGAAACACAGAAGGCAAACACAAGATGGCTGCCAGAAACACAGAAGGCAAAAACAGACAGCTCTGGATGCAGCAAACCTGTATCCAGACTATGCTACTAAATTTAAGGGTTAAGAATACAGAAAAACTCATAAAAAGCACAGATGAACTACTTACAGAAAAAAAACAAAACTCCCAGTATGAAAAATAAGGTTAAAATTGAAATGCAGTAAAATGCAAACAGTAATGAATTGCAGTAAATAGCGATGCAATACAGTTAAAAGGTAATGAAATGCAGTTAATCAGTACATTGCTTTAAAACAGTGGAAATGTGATAAATTAGCTTACAATCACAATAAAGAACAGCTCAAATAAAGCAGCAATTCAGTAGAATACTGCCATCAATTTAATCATGCTACCCACAAGTAGTAACAAATGCAGCAAACTAAATGCAGTTGAACACCTAAGCACAAACAGCAAAATGAAGTAGGAAGAGGCACAATACTTTTTTAAGTAGAAAGTGAGGAGACAGAAGATAATTCAAGGTTAAGAAGCTAAAGTGGTGGGCCTTCACAAATGATCACACTATTCTCAGTAAAACGAGCTGATGCAATGGGTGGTCCCTCACAGATGATCTCACTGTACTCACTAAAATGAGTTGATGCAATGGGTGGGCATTCACAACTGATCTCACTGTACTCAGTAGAATGAACTGATGCAGTGAGACTGGGAGGAGTATCCAATATCAGATTTATTATAGAGGCAGGCAACTCAAAAGCCATTAGGCTTTAAGACCACAACAACAGTTGGGCAGGTGGGTAGGGATACAAGATCAGAACAGAGGTAAGGATTTAATTGACTAAGCCTAAAATACAGTTGCACAGCTTAAACAAATATGCACAAAATATTGTTTAAGTTAATCAGAAGTGCAGAAAACAGTTGAAAATAAGCAATTATCTTTTGTAGTCTCACAGCAGGTTTTTGGAAAACAGCAGAGCAAGAGCAGAAGGCCTAACTCACTGCAGCTTTGAGCAAACAAGCACAAACTGGTTTAAACACTGGCTATTTAAGACAGAGAAACGGGAACTGGCCAAATATCAAATTATCCAACCAAAAACACCTTAAACAGAGCCATGTAGCACCAACTCTAGCCAGCTCAGACCAAACTGAAAACCCCCTCCCATGAATCAACAGCTAGGTCTCTCTACACAAAAGATTAACTGTACTACAAGCTCCAAAGGTCACAAACAGTACTAGATTCAGCTCTACACTAGTGTTTTTCAAGTGCAGAAACTTGCAACATGAACAGAACAAGCAGAGAAACAAAAAAGGAGACAAAGATCAGAACAGAGGCAATGATTCAATTCACTCAGCCTAAAATAAATTTGCAGAGTTTAAACAGATATGCAGCAAATGCAAATATTGTTTTAGTTAATCAAAAGTGCAGAAAACAGTTGAAAATAAGCACTTATCATTTGTAGTCTCACAGCAGGTTTTTAGAAAACAGCAGAGCAAGGGCAGAAGACCTAACTCACTACAGCTTTGAGCAAACAAGCATCAGTGATTATGGTGCATAACTATTTACATCAGTGAGTATGGTGCACAACAATGTATGCCAGTGAATATGGTGGACAACTGTGTGCAGCAGGGAGTATAGTACACAACTATGTACATCAGTGAGAGTAGTGCTCATCTATGTACATCACTGAGTATGATGCACACTGCAGATCTATGTACAACAGTGAGAATGGTGCATATCTGTGTACATCAGTGAGTATGGGGCATAAATATGTACATCAGTTAATGTGGTGCACTAATGTGTGCATCAGTGAGTATTGTGCACAACTGTGTGCATTAGTGAGTATGGTGCAGCACTATGTACATCAGTGAGTATGGTGAGCATGGCACATAACTATGTACATAAGTTAGTATTGTGCACAACTATGTACATCAGTGGGTATAGCACACTGCAGAACTATGTACAATGGTGAGAATGGTACAGAAGTCGGTACATCAGTGAGTATAGTGCACATCTGTGTACATCAGTGAATATGGTATATATTGCAGAACTATATACAACACTGAGAATAGTGCAGAATTGTGTACATCAGTGAGTATGGTGCACAACTCTGTACATCAATGAGTATGGTGCACATCTACATGCATTAGTTAGTATAATCCATATCTATGTACATCAGTAAGTAAGGAGTAGAGCTATGTAAGTCCATGAGTATGGCACACATCTGTTTACATCAGTCAGTATGGCACATAACTGCCTGGTCTGCAGTTTTCATTTTCATATCTGACTGTCTCTTTCATCAGGTTTGTTATTCTTTTTCCTCTGAAAATTTCTGTTTTTGGTATTTTGCTTGCCTAAACTTTGTGTTGCCCCAAATGGTAGTTAAAACTGCACATTAATGGAAAATGTATTTATTTATTTGAATTTAATGACCAGAATAGTCTGACTGAGCTGAGTCTATTTTCAGTGGATACCCAGTAAAAATGGCTTCACAGCATTGCAGAAAAAAGTATAATGCAATGTGTGAAGAAAAAAGAGTTATGTACTTACCATAACTTGGCATCTGTGCTATTCAGTGTCATTATTCATCACAAATGGGTCTTGGATCCTACCTTGGATGCAAGCTGGCAACTGTCAGACAGATCCAGAGCTCAAGCTCCTCCCCTTCCCATGATCCCTTGCTACCTCAAACCCTCAGATCGAGTTTGCTAATTAGTGGAAATGCAGAACAAACTGTAAAAGAACAAAACATTCCACCAACACAAGCCATTTCAGCCTCACCAGAACCCTCGGAAGGAAAGCAGGAATGTGATGAATAATGACACTGAACAGCACAGATGCCAAGTTATGGTAACTACATAACTCTTTATTGGATGCTATCCATGTCATTACTCATCACAGATGGGTCAGAGTCCCCAGCTACTATGTACCCTGGGTGGCCTCAAGGAAGGCTATGCCAGAGCATGGAACAACCAAAGGAAGCCCTGTTCCATGACACTAAATCCAATTTGTAGTGCAAAATGAAAGTGTGTGGATTAGACCAAGTCACAGCAGCACATATCTCATCCAGGGAAAGTCTAGCCAAGAAGGCTGAAGATGTAGCAACAGATCTAGTAGAGTGGGTCTTGATTGGTCTGGATAATTCCAAATGTCTACTATCATAAATGTAGGAAAGACAACTAGCAATTCACCTGGAAATAGCCACTTTAGAAACCACCTGGCCCTTGATGTTTTGAGAGAAAGCCACAAAGAGCTGGTCCGACTTCCTAAATTCCTCAGTCCTTCTTAGATAAAAATGTAATTGCCTAAAAAGGCCATCTTCCAAGTAAGGAATTTAATGTCACAAGAAGCAGCCAGTTTGAAAGGTTTTTGCATCAGGGACTGCAGCACCAAAACCAAATCCCATGGTGGGGATGGATCTTTAATAGGAAGTCTAAGGAGAAAAACTCCTTTCAGAAAGGCTTTGCACCATTTAGAAGTAAAGGTAGACTCCTCGTTCAGATGGAAATTAGAAATGGCCACTAACTGGAGCTTAATGGTAGAAAAACTCACCCCATCCTGAAAAAGGGAAGATAAGAAGAGTAAAATATCAGCAATAGGGGATGAAAAGGGATCCAGATTACATTGTCTAGCCCAAATAGAAAACCTCTTCCATTTACTGGAATAGACCTTCTTTGCAAATGGCTTCTGAGAAACCAAGATAATGCTCTTCACTGGAGAAGGAAGCCTGGACTGTAAAAGGATTAGTGGAAATGGAGAAACCATGTAGTTAGATGAAGGGTGCAGAGACTGGGAAGTGGAAGCCCCCAGGGATGGAAAATGAGATCCAGAATGGGATCCAGTATCCAAAGCGGATACTTCAGATGAGACCTTAGGAAGGAGAACCACGTCTGGTGAGGCCAGAAATGGGAAATGGGAAATGAGGATGAGAGGAGCCTTTAGGTTTTGAGCTTTCTGTACGACTTTGGGTATTAGGGGAGTAGGAGAATAAGCATTGAGGAGACCCGGAGGTCAGTCGTGAATCAGACCATCCCTGGGTGACTCCCCTGGTGGAGGAATCAAGGCAAAGAAGTTGCCGCATTTGTGGTTGATTGGAGAAGCAAAAAGATTGCAGCATGGTTGACCCCATTAGTTGAATATTTATTTTGCCACTGATGGATTTAGGGACCACTCATGACGACTCCAGATAGACCTGCTGAGTTTGTCAGCCAGCATGTTGGAACTTCTGGGAATACGAGTTGCAAGAAGAAAGTGCCTGGAAGACATCACCCATTCCCATACACTCATGGCCTGCCTGCACAGAGGATAAGATCGTGTTCCCCCTTGCTTGTTGATGTACCAGACTACTGCCATGTTGTCTGTTTGAATTGCTATGGTCCCCAGAGGGAGGCACTCCTGAAAGGCTTGCAACGTTAGAAGGACTGCTCTCATCTCCATGATGTTTATGTGCAATTTGGTCTCTGTGGGAAACCACATACCTTGAACTGTCCTGCCCTGAAAATGCCCCCCACCCCAACAGGGAGGCATCTGTGGTCACTGTGGCCTGGGGAAGGGGGAGACAAAATAGCCTGCTCAGAAATAAGTCCTGAGACTGAAACCACCAAGCAAGATGATTCTTGCACACTTGAGTCAACTTTATTGTCATACACGAGCTGAGACAGAATGGACCACTGGGCTGCCAGGGTCCACTGAAGAACTCGCATGTGATATCTGGTGAAGGGAACCAACTAAATAGCAGCTGACACAGAACTTAATGTCTGGAGAATCAAGTAAACTGACTGGTGCTCTAGCTCCAGCAAAACACAGACCTGACCTCGAATGAGTTGGATCCTGCAGGGAGGCATTGCTGCAGTCTCTGATACTGTATCCAGCTGAACTCCTATGAATTCCAGGTTTTTGTCATAGAACAAGATTGGACTTGGGAAGATTCACTGTGATGCCTAGATGCTGGAAAAGGCTGAGTACATTTCTAGTGGCCATATATAGTCTATGCCTTGTGGGAGCTGTGAGGATCCAATGGTCCAGGTATGGAAAAACCTGGAAACCATGCAGCCAGACATGAGCTGCCACTATTGTCATGCATTTGGTATACACCTGGGGGGGCTGTGGTGAGTCCAAAGGGCAGGGCTCTGAACTGGTAATGATCGACCCCTATCTGAAAGTGTAAGTGTCTCCTGGAGCATCTGTTGATCTTTATATGACAGTACACGTCCTTGAGATCCACTGAGCACATCCACTCATCCTTGCATAATAGAGACAGAATGGACTGTACAGTGATCATCCAGAACTTGGACTTCTTGATGGACAAATTTAGCTTGCTGAGGTCCAGAATCGAATGTAGGTCCCTGGTCTTCTTTAGCACCAAAAAGAAGTGAGAGTAAGTTCCACACCCTCTTTGTCCTGTTGGGACCTCTTGGATGGCTCTTTTTTGAAGAAGGTCTTGCACCTCAATATAGGCCAACTCCCTTTGGTGAGGTGGAACGTCTGGGAGAATTTTTCAAATTGGAGGTGGCTGGGTAAAGGGAATGCAGTAACCCTGGAAATAATTTTTATCACTGGAGGTGAGACTTGTCCAAGCTAGTGGGTGAAGAGAGAGTCGACCCCCAACTGCCTCCAGTGCAGGACAGTCAGGCAGCATCTCAGGTATGCTGAGAGGGCTTCTCCAAGAAAGGTTCCTGGGAGCCCAGGTTCTGTGGACCCCCTCTGCCCCTGGTGCAGCATCTGCCACTGAATCCCCTGCCATGGCTTGCAAAAGAGGATTCCTGGGGAGCATTTTAAATGGAAGACTGAGTCCTCCAGAACCAAAGTTTCTTACTTCCCCTCTGAGTCTTAGAAAAGGACCATTGGAGAGTAGAAAACATGAACCCTACTGTGGACAGAGTCTTGGCTTCCTGCTCACTGCAGGTCAAGGTTTCCTTAACAGACAGTCCAGACAATGTGGATCCATTAAAGGGGCATTAGTGAAAGAAGCCTTGAAGGGTTCTGCAAACTTGCACAGCTGAAGCCAGGCATGCTGCCAGATGGCAATGCTGGTGCTTGCTCTTGAGAAGTGGCCTTCACAGAATTGGAGATCAGCCTCATCGAAACATTAACCAAGGAGATTAGAGTAGACAGCCTTGGAGAGACTTCCTTAAGGCTCTCCAGAAGCAATAACTATGACAAGGAGGTGGTAAGCTCTGAAACAAAGTCCCTCTGAAGCCAGGTAAAATGTGCCAAGTAGTTAGTTGCTCTCAGACCAAAGGTAGCTGAGGCAAACACGCATTCCAAAGCAGTCAACTGCCTGAGATTCCCTATTCAGGGGACAGACTGAGCAGCTTTGTTCCTTCTTAGTAGCAGTGGTCACCACAATGGCATTGACAGGGACCCCTTTGCTCCAAAAGGATCTATCTTTGGGAGGACTGAGGAATTTGTCAGCTCTCTTGAGCACTGGTTCCACTATGTCTGGTTCCTTCCAAGCCCTGCTAGTGATAAGGTCCACAAACTCATCAGCAGGGAGTGACACCCAGGTAAAAGATGGGCCTATCCCGAATGCCTTCAGAAACATAGACTCCTCTGAAGACAGGGATGGGGAAGACCCCCTGCCTCTCTGCTTAAGAACTTCAAAAATGTCCCTGAAGGAAACCTCATCAGGCAGGAGTCTGGGGATCCATCTCCCTTCTTAAAGTCCATGTCTTCAGTGAGGGAATCTCTGGGGGAGCCCAAGTGCCTCCTCTTACATGATCTCTTCCAAGGGGGTTCCTCCACGGTGGGCTCAGGGGAGGACTCAAAGAGATGGGTAGCCCAAGTGGGTCAGTACACATCTGAAGGCACTCTCAAGGGTTGACCATGGACAGATGATGAGGCCTCAGCACCCAAACTGGAGAAAGGCTGGGGAAGACTTAGAGAAGACAGAGAGGTAACTGCCAAACTGAAGAAAGTCCTCTTTAATGCCCAGAAGGCCAATGGGCTGCACAAAGCACCTCTCCTTTCCCCCATGGCCGGTGCCACCTGGGAAGGGACCCTGATGCAGCACCAATGCCCCTGATGATATTCACCCTGAGCTGTCCAGTGCTGAAGCCCCCAGGGGAAGGGAATGGTCCAAAACCTCTGGGCCCAAACCTACCCACAATGAACTTGCACTGACCCCTCAGAGGTGAGCACTGCCCTGATCTGAGGGTAATGGAACAAAGCCAGTCAGAGACCCTGGCAGAGTTAAGAAGGGAGATAATACCAGACACTGCTGGTCTCTCACTGGAAATTCCCTGGTCCTGACATTCCAAACACTGATGGACTGGAAGAGGACAGTGGAATCATGTAGATGGAGAGGATCCTCTGGCCACTTGGGCAGGGGATGGTAGCAAGCCCAACTCAATTTGAGTCTTGAAGAAGCTCCTCCTCATACTATCCATGTCCGAGGGGAGGTGACTTCTGAAGGACCTGGAAAAGACTGAAGAGTGACCAGATCTGGCAGGGGATACGACTCTGGATCTCATAGCCCTGTGGTCCCGGGAAGGAGATTTGCTCCTATGAATCAGATCCAACTTTCTAGAGGACCAAAATGGGGAACTTGCAGTCATTATAGTATCCGACAGAACTGTCAGATCCGACAGTCTATTAGGATCTGAAGTTTTCGAAGAAGTACCCGTCTGATCTGATAAGTTGGTCAGATCTGGAGATGGCTTGTGTCTACTCAGATCCGAAGACCTCTGCTCTGTGGAAGTCTTGGATCCAAGAGTCTGATCCAAGGCTCTTGGAACAGCAGATCTCAGATCCAAAGCCAAAGAGGCGGGGCTCAGATCAGATTCAGGGATCTGCAATCTGAGAGCCTCAGCTTCTTAGAGTGAGAGGAGGAAGAGGACCCCATGGAAGTTGGAGGAAGCCTCTTTTTAGGCTCCTGAGAGGGCTTGGAAGGGGAGTCCAAGGGCAGAGGACCACCCTGAGCCAAACCCTTCAGAAAAAGCTTATTGTAGCACTCTATGAGGGCCCTGGGGTTGAATGTGACATAAATGTCACATTCAACCTCCAGGTGCACTGATCCTAAGCAATAAAGACACTCCTCATGTGCGTCAGAACATGGCATCTTCCGACCGCATGAGTAGCATCTCCTAAACCCCAAGGGTTTGTCAGCCATGCCAGCACAATAGACACACACACACACACACACACGCCAGCAACAAGACACTAACCAAAGGGGGTCGTTTAACTTTAGTCTAACCTAAAGAAAGAATTACAACTTCCACTTTTTTTTTTAAACTAACCTAACTGGAAAAAGGGCAGGAAAAACACTGCAAGGGGAAGGAACCTTAATTAAACAACTAGTTAGAACATAGGAGGAGAGGTAATGCATCTAAACTACCCAAAACTACTCAAAACCAGGTAAAAAGTAAGCTAAAGCCCAAAAAAGAAGGCAGTTATCTTCAACTAACAGCCTGAACTCTGCGGATCACGTCCAAGTGTTTCAGCAGCAAACAAGATCTGGGGGTTAGAGGTGGCAAGGGATCATAGAAAGGAGAGGAGCTTGAGCTCTGGATCTGTCTGACAGTTGCCATCTCGGATCCAAGACCCATTCGTGATGAATAATGACATGGATAGCATCAGATCAGAGTTAAATATCACATGAACTACACAGTACAGAAGGAAGAGTACATTTTGGAGAACAGTTTCACAGAATAGTGCATCTACATCAGTAAATATGATGCATTGTAAAAGGAAATATAATTAAATTAACTTAGCCGACAATGTGTAGATGGCAGCTGTAAGGCAGTTAAAATCAAAGAATGCAAAAATATAGTTGTGTGTTAGTGGAAAAGGTATCAACGAGGCATACATTGATATTTTAAGGAAAAGAAAAAGGTATACAGTATAATAAGTTTTATAAATATTTGTGTTTTCATACATAGAGTGAGAGAAAAGTTAGGTATTAGGATGATATGGATTTTTACAATTCATACATGCTTTATTGAACAGTTGTCATGTATGCATATGTGTGTGCATATTTACATTTGCACATTCAGTCAATATTTTAATCACTGAAATGTCTTTTCTTTTCCTGGTACACAATTCTCTGATGCTCATGCTTGATCTTCTAAAAGTTTCATCCGACCTTTCCTGAGTGACAGTTCTAGATAATATGTGTTTTGATTTATGAATAAATATCTATCATATAACAGCTCCTTGACAAAAAAAAAAACAAAACTTGAGCCTTGTGGAACATATGCCTAATGTTTCATTTGGTCCTTGTGTGGTCTTTCCAAATGTAAATGCTTCATAATGTTTCATAGGTTTGTGGCTGAAAGTACATTTCTAGCAATAGATCGAATATTTTGTGTATCTTGTCAACAGTCATGTGGACAAAAAGAGCTTTCAGTTCATTGTCCCAGTAATATCAACTGCTGTGGCAGATGGTCTGAATTCAGATACTTGGATGGTCCACTGTCAGCTGAGATAGTAACTGTCAAAGTCTGTATAAAGAAACTGAAAACATGAAATCTTTAGTGTACATTTTTCATCACCTTTTCATATTTTAATATCTCTCTAGTACTGTCTTAATGACACATATTTCTTACCTCTTCTTCCACTTCTTAGTAACTTTATCTATTTTCTTTGAAGAACAATCAAAACATTGGCAGTTAATTGTTTCATCTTGCCTGTGAACCACTATAATCTTCATATCAAGAATGATTTTTTCATGTTGTCATTAGAACAACATTCTAGTTACAAATCTTTTCAAATGACACCTGGAGTCATCTGTACTGAAAATGACTATGGTAATTATGAAATGGTTGTTTTTATGTTGGAGTGAATAGTCTAAAAACATTATCCCACTTGTATTTGCAGCAGGATGGGGGAGTTATTAGGCATCTGTGCATACATGGAAAACCACATCTACTTAGTGAAATCCTCCCGTCACCTCGTATGGCACCTAAATATAATGACAAACATTTGGCCTTCAGTTATTGACAATTACTGGTGTTAGAGGGAGGGGTATTCAATGCGTGTTGGCTTAGAGTGAGATATGCATTGCCGCTGGTGGGCTTCACCTCACTTCTGGAGGAGTACAAATAAAGAACAGGAGGTTTCCACATCCGTACTCTCTTTTTTAGAATATTTCAAAATCCAAGACAAAATACAATAAAAAAAAAACATGTCCAAGTTAAAAAATTACACATCAAGGAAATAATTTGTTAAATGTCAAAACAATAAAATGAAACTTTTCTCTGCTTGGAGTATTTTGGTATTTTTAAACTTAATGAATCAGGATTGAAAAATCCAAAATGCATACCCCAAATTCCACAGACTGATTCCTTTCATTGCTGCAGATTCAGTGGAGTAGGTGGCAGTATTTCAATCTTTGTAAAAGAACATCTAGAAGCCAGAAGCCCAGAAATTAACTCAGGAGCAGACATTACTCATACATCAATGACTGGCACTGAATATTATAATGTATGAATCTAACATATACCACTGATACCCCCTAAGGAGCATGTGAGTTTTTGGGAGCCTTTTCCATAATGCAGGGATCCCTTGAGATGTCTATTGGTCTCATCTGCATGTTCTATTTATGTCACCAACAAAGTTTAAATCTTTGGATCTAGTGTTTAGGTAGGTAGGTAGGTAGGTACTTGGCTATCGGCCCCGGTGCCTATACAAGCCCAGCCAAAAAGGTGGCCTGGCTTTTGGCACCCAAGAAAATTATTTTCCTGTGCCACTGTCGAGCAGAGCCACAGAAGTAATCCCCGGGGTGAATTTCCTATTTCCCATCCAATCATCAAGATTTTTTCTTGAAGAGTTTTAATGAGGAACTTTGTTTGTTTCTGATGCTTTTCACTTTGTCGATGGGCAAAAGGACCATCAGGGCTAGATTTGAGAATGCCTTATATCCAGGCATAGATCACTTCTTATTAACCTGTAGAAGACTGAGTACAGAGACAATGCTTTAAGGTAATCTACAGAGGACAACGTGTTAATACCATGGATTCTCTTGGTGAGAGCTCTGTGGGCATTCCAACTGTTGCATATGTCTGGTCAGGTACATGCCAACAGGGGCATTGTACTCTGTGATGTTTTCTTTGTGTTCACTCCATGATGTTTTCTTTGTGTTTACAGGGAAGTAAATATTGTGGGAAGAAATAGCCAGGGAATTGTTATGGCTAGGCTTGTATAGGCCCTAGGGCCAACAGCCTGGTACCAACCTATGAACCTACTGATCAGCATTAGCAAACTCTTTATTACTTTAGGATAGGAGCTCATTTTGTAAATTGTTTGAGAAATGAATGGCAGCACCACCTGCTCTTTTTGAGAGATTGTCCAGTTGAAGCCTACTGTATCTAGGAGGTAGAAATTCCTCATTACAGATAGAAGACACTAGAATATCAGAGTATTATTAGAATAACTTAATTTAAAAATGCAGTTAAAATTAATTTAACATTCCTTTAATATATCAAAAATATGACAAAACTGTTTCAATGACTTGGAGCTTCACAGGTTCCAGTACCACATGCTGGGTCTTTACAGTATCACACCTGCTTCAAAGTGTCTGTTACATCTCTTACTACACTGTCGGCCTCAGTGAGAGGTCCATCTGACATTCAGTGCTGTACGTACTATGTGTATGTGGCCTCTGCCTAATCAGTATTTATCTAGGATTATCACTTGTGACATACTGCAACCTGCCTGGCTTTGTGAATGTATATGGGATAGGAAATGCTAAAGACTGCACAACCCTACCCAGTCCTATGCCTGCAATAAGGAAGCAATCAGGATGCTGTAATGCAGTTCAGTGTAAGTGACTGGGAGTGCAGCTTCACAAGTAACAGCTGGTGAGCAAATGAACTTATTCAAGATTCAGGTGAGCCACTGAACATATTCATCTTACAGGTTAATCACAAAATCTATTCATCACACAGGTGAGCCACTAAACCTATTCATCATACAGGTGAGTCACTGAACATATTCATCTTAGAGGTGAGCCACTGAACCTATTCATCATACAGGTGAGCCACTGAACCTATTCATCATACAGGTGAGCCACTGAACATATCCATCTTACAGGTTAACCACCAAATCTAGTCATCATACAGGTGAGCCACTAAACCTATTCATCTTACAGGTGAGTCACTGAACATATCCATCTTAGAGGTGAGCTATAGAACATATCCATCTTTGAGGTGAGCCACTGAATCTATTCATCATACAGGTAAGCCACTGAACCTATTCATCATACAGGTGAGCCACTGAACCTATTCATCTTACAGGTGAGTCACTGAACATATTCATCTTACAGGTCAACCACTGAGTGTATTCATCATACAGGTGAGCCACTGAATCTAGTCATCATACAAGTGAGCTAATGAAATGATTTATCTTAAAGGTGAGACACTAAACCTATTTGTCATACAAGTGAGCCACTGAACCTATTCAATATACAGGTGAGCCACTGAATCTGCTCATCTTACAGGAGATACATTGAACATATTCGTCTTACAGATGAGCCACTGAACCTGTTCATCTTAGTGTGCTTGCAATGCAGCTAACAATAACAATTCTGGTAACTAGTCATCTTTACTTTGTAGTATCTTATTTTTTGTTAATTGCATTATGGGATACAAAATATAATAAAAATCTTCTGGAGAGCTACTGATGCATTTTGTCATGACAACAGCACCCGCCCACTCTGCTCATCCTCTGTTCTTATACTAAAGCAGCTATTGCACAGCTCTCCACTGGAGCATGATCCTACTGCCATAAAAACAATGGAAATGCTTAAAATATTATATTATTTACTGTGTAAATTAAAAAATGAAAGGTAACAGAGCAAAGATAATAAGAATGTAGCAATTAGAAGAAATGACTACATGAAAATGGGAATAACTGCAAAGACGGCTTGTTATCGCATATCAAGAGACTTGGTTCTGTAACCCTTTAGACTTTCCAAAAGCACAAAATGAACAGAGCATTCTGTCATGGAGCAGATGACATCTAATTCACATCTTGTACATTTTCTATGAATGAGCTTGTACCACCATTTCAAGTCAGTCCTTTTTTACCATGCCAGTCACACCTATGATGGACGTCTATTGGAAAAAGTCAGGAATCTAAACTGATGGGAAGGGATCCTGTGCAATCCATACACAAGGTTCAGTAATCATGCTATGACTTATTTGTTTTGCCTTCTCAGTAAGATCTCTGGTGTTTTCCATGCCCAGCCATCACATATGGCATTTTACACACATATGCACGTGGACATACATATACATCACACTTAGGCAACCCTTTTTTTTTTTTTTTGGACTATAGTAAAAGAATGTTGAAACTTGGGTTCAGGTCCTGGATGTAAAACACTGTGAATGTGGAGGTGTGATACCTGAAAATGCACATATATTTTACATGTATTGATATTAATTAAATTCAGTGTAAGTGCTGAGATTTGCAAGAAATTATGTCAAAAAATTTTTAAAAAGTTAAAGCTACAATATCATTGATAAGTGCCAACTCAATAAAGTTGTGTAACTTGTGCTTCAGTACGCCTTCAGCCCTAGTGCCAGGGGTTGCCTGTATGCATCTGTGTGTGTGTGTGTGTGTGTGTGTATATATATATATATATATATATATATATATATATATTTATATGGATCTAGGACTTTTGATCGAAAGATGAAAAGTCCGAATCCATTTCCACCAAACACACTTTAATGAAAGCGCTTTCATCGAAAAAGCGCTTTCATTAAAGTGTGTTCAACAAAAAATAAATATAATAAATTAACGTTTTTGTAAGGGGGCAAGCCCCCCTGCACCCCCCCATGTGTTTGGGATTTGCCCCCCACACCCCCCTACTTAAATATTCTCCCCCTGAGATCACACTACAATGGGGAAAAGAGAATTTTTCCTTATCCGTACCGTAGTATGACCTCCGCAACAGGCATACTTACGCAAAAGTGCTTCTTCGGTGAAAACCACTTTCGCGTAAGTATGCTTGCCAGTAATGGATTTGGACTTTTGATCGAAAATCTATATATACATATGTGTGTATATATATATGTATAAATATATAAATATATGTAGATACACATGCATCTAAAAAAAAAATATATATATATATATATATATATATATATAAAATACTGTCGGGCAGCTCTGGTGGTGCAGCGGTTAGCATTGCCACCTCACAGCAAGAGATTCTCCAGTTTGATCCTCAGCTGGGTTGCCTTCTGCGCGGAGTCTGCATGTCCTCCCTGAGGTTGCATAGGTTTCCTCCCACATACTAAAGACATGCTGTAGGTGGATTGGACACTCTAAATTGGCCCTAGGCGTGAGTGCATGCGTGTGTGTGCCTTCTGTGGAAGGTTGGGCGCCGGGCTGGCAACTCGACACCATAAAACTCCACTGCCAATCATGAGCAGACAGGTGATCCACTGTGGCGACCCCTAACAGGGAAAAGCCAAAAGAAGCAGATATACATGCATATATATATATATATATCTATATATGTCTATACCTATATATTTATGTCTATATATATAGATATATTTGTGTATGAATATGTATACATATTTGTGTGGCCGTATATTACATATATATAAATTCTGATGTTTTCAAATTTTGAATTTCTTATGGTTGAGACCATAAGATCAAAGTTTTGAAGCTTCAAACCACTGAAATAGCGACCACTATACGTTGCAGAATGGTATATTTACCATTTTCTCCACTGTAGTGTGATCTCAGAGTTGGTATATTTAATTAGCAGGGGGGGGGGGGTCCAAGGGGGCTTGCCCCCCCCACAAAACAAAAAAAAGAGATTTTAATTTTTTTTAATTTAAATTTTAAAGTTTTTAAACTTCAAAATTTAGTAGATCCATATACACATATATATGTACACATATTGCTTGCATGTATGCATATCTGTGTGTGTGTGTGTGTGTGTGTAAAACCAAAACACATACACACACATACAATGTATTTCTCAAAACAAATGTCATACTTTTTAAATGAAAACATAGATCTATTTATCAGACATTACTGTTGCTTGGAATCTAAAGAATGTGTCCTCCTCTGCATTATGTAGTCACTTGTCATATAACCTGAAAAACACGCACCCAGATTTATTATTTCTTTATTAGATGTTATCTGCTGACAAAGTCTCAATGTTCTTTGCCAGATGAGGACTTTAGAGGATGGTCGGTGCCCTGCACCCTAGTTTGGCACCCAGGGTTGCTGAGTCTGACCTTCTTTTTGTGAAATAGCCCTAGTGTAACCAAACTTTTGTTAGTGTTTTGGATAATACCTTCAGTGATTCTGTTTCTTTGCAACAACTGTTGCCTTTACATCCAGGTCTACAGCAATGCATTTTTGCAGAATTTCTTTGGCAGAATTATGGCATTGTGAATTATAGTGTTTGCTATAAGGTGAGATTCTGAAAAGCTTTTTCTTCTTTCCAGATGAATGTTTCTTTAAAGGAAAGCTTGAAGATATGCATAGAAAATCAGTTTATCTGTTTCAGTCAGCAAAACTAAAAAGAAATTGCATTGCTTAAAAATATTTAAATGTGCATACTGCTATTTTCCATCTTTTAAAGCACTAAAATACAGCTTGTAACAACAACTTCACTACATACTGGAAAAAAACTGACAATAAAACAGCAAAAAGACGTACTTATCTGATAAAGGGAAAACAAGTTAAGTAGTTTTCTTTGTTACAGAGGAAACACTTTAATTTCCTTCTGAGCAAAGGCAGCCAAAATTAAACTGTGGTAGTCTGGCCTATTTAAGCACGGAGACAAGAAACTCCAGTGGTGTTTGTCAAGGTTTAATTTATTATCAAATACACATCATAGCTGGCACTATTATCCATTTTCTTATTGCTGAGTTTAATCAACTTATAATACCACTCACTTTCCCAACTATTAAGATACACCCACAGCATTTATTAAAGACAGTTAGAATGAAACAGAACATTGTGCCAAACATCAGAAAATGATTCAACAGCAAATTAAATGTTTAATAAACGATACAGAATTCACTCTGGAATGTGTACTTGTTCTCCAAAGTACATGAACTCTGATCTGTAGGAAACTACTCAAAAGTATGCGGCTTTCAAAGCATGGCTGCACACCCTTAATGTTTTTCTGCATTTTTTAACTGGGTAAGTTGTTTTCTATGTGACAAAAGTTCAGTTTTGTGGTCATATTCTTATGTACACCGGGTCATATGAAAACGCATCTGTCTAGAAGCTTTTTCCTACCCATTTTATGACTACAGCTATGTCACAACTACCTGTAAGCTGCCTACATTATAATTTTGTACTGTAGTGAGCTTTGCGTGAAAATTATGCTTTACATAGAAATTTGGTAAAGCAACTCTGCAGACAGCATAGTAAAGTTTCAGATGGACATGGAAAAACAAACCAAGCACAGGATTTTGTAAAAGGATTGTCACTTTCCAGATGCCTGAAGACAGATATTTATTATCGAAATGTGAAATTCAAAGAACACGATTAGACAGTACATAGCACTTCCTTTAATACTACTACCAAAATAAAGTTAGTGTATTTGGATTGTAGTTGTTTCTATTGCTTCATATATTAAGCTATTTTCAGGTACAGCATAATGTTTCTGTAGCATTGAATAAAGTCATTAAATATTTTTTTACATTAAAATATCAGGTAATTTGCCAACTTTCATGTTTTTTTCCAGGCAATACAATAATCTATTTCAAGAATGCCCTTTGAAAAGAGACAGACATGTTATCTCTTCTTGGCATGCATTGATATATTTAACAAACTGTAATGTTTGCAAATTTGTCTATCTTTAATTTTGATCTGGGATGACATGGGTAGAACATATGTTTGCCAGGTAAATTCAGACATGTTATGCTACTAAAACTCAAAGGAAAAACATAAGGGGGTTGGGAGTTAATGTACTGGTTACAGTGTTTACCTCAAAGACACAACAAACAGGATATGATTCTCACCTTTAGAAGGGAAATTGGCTAGGCTTAAAATGGCCCACAAGGGCAACAAGCCTACTTCTTACCAATGATGAAACAATATGGTCTACTGACTTTTTTTGCCCCTGTTGTCTGTCAGTCACCAGTTCCCTCCTGGCCAATCATCTTATTCATTCCCCATCAATAGGAGGAGAGCTGACCAGAGGTGGTTAGAATTTTTCTTTTATTCCTGTCTCCTCGTGTGCATGTGCAGCTAAACAGCTGAAGGTGGCTGTGCAATGGGCTCTCCCTGTAGGTTGTGCCTTACTTCCTCAAGAGGAACTGTCAACAAGCAGCCCCGCCCCCTTCCCTGAAGTATAGGAAAGGGTTTCTTAGGTCTCCATCAGGGAAATCATACTTTCCTGTGTGCTTCCCAAAGAATCCCTACCCTGACACCTGAGAAAGGTGAATGGATCACACCCCTTCACTTTTCTCCCAGGTTCTTCCAGTGATGGGGACAAAAATTTAACCCATTTCCCAGAGTTCCATTCAGAGCTCCATCCCTCTGTACTACACATCCAAGTTGTATGTCAGATTTTATACATTTGCTCCTCCTCTGCCAACATTCCTGTGATCTACACCACCTCTTACAATGCTGACAATACACACGTGGTATCTCATCCCAGAGGTGCCCACTCTTAACCAAAAGAGGAAGTCTTATGCCTATCACATCTGAACTGCACTTTGAAGACAGGACTAAAGGGGCGTTATACTGCAGGCAGATGGAATTTCTGCTATACATACACCTAAATGCTTTGCATGGAGAACAAAACTGCAGTGTAGCATCAATCACACATCACACTCCTGTGAGTGTGACAACAGGTAACTGCTTGCACTTTCTTTGTTCTTTTAAAGCCTGTGTTGCTATGCTCTCTGGTCTTATAGGTTCATAGAAGGTTACTAGGCTAATGGCCCTAGAGCCCTTACAAGCCTAGCTATATTTATCCAGTTTCCCCAATTATTGGTGGTTAGGTGAGTGAAGTTCACAGAGGTAAGGATCTATGGTAGTTAATGCTGACTTCCTCTGTCCAGGAGGGACACAGGCACCACCCCAGGAGTGAATTTCCAACCAGGTTGTGTTTGAAGAGAGTCAGGAAGGTGCTCTGTTGCACGTGAATTGGAAGCTTTTTTAAGAGAAGTGGCAGTCTCTGGAAGATGTATCTATCTTTCCAGCATAACCTGTTCATGTTATTGGCTAGGTTAAGATCCCTGGAGTGAGTGACCCTCATACAGTTTGATGTAGGAATGTGCAGCATTTCCATCAAACGGTTGTACATGCGGAAGTACATTAATCAAGTCTGCTTCCGTTAACAGCCCATTTAAAAAAAATATGTACTCCAAAATCTTAAAAAAAACAATAGGCCTGTGTAAAGTGGGAATCAATTCATCTACTCCCTCATGTAGTCTTCTTTATGCCCTTCTTTAATATAACAACCTCTAATGTCCATGAATATCATGGAAAAGTTTTGAATTTTGATTAAATGATATGTTGTTTGGATGCTGTGGTGGTACAGCGGTAGCGTTGTTACCTCACAGCAAGAGGTTCTCCCGTTTGATTCTCAGCTTGGCTTGGGAGGGCCTTCTGTGTGGAGTCTGTATGTCCTCCCCGCAGTTGGGTAGCGTTCGAAAGACATGCGTGTGTAAATGGGCGTGCCTTCGTTGAAGGTTGGGAGTCGAGCTGGCACCTCGGCGTTTCGTAAAAATCTACTGCCAATCATTAGCGGACCGGAGTTCCACTGTGGCAACCCCTTACTGGGAAAAAGCCAAAAGACGAACAACAATCTGTTGTTTGGAATCTCCCACCAAGCAGTACACATGATAAAAAACATCTTTTGCTCTTCTTCACTCTTGACCCTAAAAGGACAACTGATCTCCAGTCACTTGGTTATATCTTTCTGGCTAGTCCTCCAGAACCAAGATCCCTAACCAAACCCAGTATATCAAAGTCACAGAAGGATGCCTAGTCTTGGAGTCATGAGCCAACCTTTTTTCTAACTTTACGTAATTTCCATGAAGCTTAATTGTTCAAAAATATACTGGATCTTAGTTTCACCTTCTTTTTTTTTCTTTACTGACTGCTAAACCAGGAATCCACATTCAGTAGTCCACAGATCCAGTTATTACAC